>NW_020954599.1:37179809-37364601 GCF_900497805.2 Vombatus ursinus | reverse complement strand
GATAGATAGATAGATAGATAGATAGATAGATAGATAGATAGATAGATGAATGGATAGGGTGTATATATTTTAAAGATAGATAGGATCTATATTTTTCATTCACTTTTTAAATTTTTAGTATTCTTTAAAGAATAGGAGAACCAATTGAGAGGGCAAGCAATACATCAGTTGTACACATGAAATCAAGTAAAAAATATTTCTGTATTAGCCATGTTATAAAAAAATAAGTAAGTATAAAGTAAAAATTTAAAAAGTAAAAAAAAATTAACATATATACATGTAAATGCAAGTACATGTATATGTGTATGTACCTATGTATACATATGATGTGCATACATATATGTGTATGTATACACACATGTGTGTGCATATTTCAGTTTGCACTCAGAGTTCATCAGCTCTCTCTGAAGATGAACAACTTTTTTTTTATCGTATGCCCTTCAGAATTATCTTTGATCTTTGTATTGATCAGAGTAGCTAAGTCTTTCACTGTTCATCATAGTTACAATATTGCTATTACTGTGTTCAGTGATATCTTTGTTCTGCTCATTTCATTCTGCATCAATTCAGATTGGTCTTCCTAGGTTTTCTGAAACCAGCCCCCTTGTCATTTCTTATAGTACAATGATATCCCATCACAACAAAATATGACAACTTGTTCAGCCATTCCCCACTTGATGGTATCCATTTAATTTCCAATTCTTTGCTACCACAAAAAGAGCTGCTATTTTTTTGTTGCATAAAATGTGTTTATGCATAACTTTTTCTAATTTCATGTAATCAAAATTATTCATGATATTTTCTTGTGATCCTCACTACCTTTTGTTTAATCATAATCTCTTCCCTTATCCATAGATCTGAAATGTAAAATTTTCCGTGATCTCTAATTTGCTCATGATAGTACTTTTTTGGCTAATTCATTTTGAACTAATTTTGATACATGGTGAGAGATATTGGTCCATACCTAGTTTCTTCCAAGCTGCTTTTCAGTTTTCCAAATAATTTTTGTCAAATAGTAAGTTGTTGCCTCCAAAGTCTGGATCTTTTGGTTTATAAAACACTAGATTGCTATATTCATTTACTAATGTTTATTATGTACCTGATCAAATGTACTGATCCATTGCTCTATTTCTTAGCCAGTACCAAATTATTTTAATGATTACCACTTTTTAATCCAATTTTAGATCTCATACTGCTGGACCATCTTCCTTTACACTTTTTTTTCTTTGATTCTCTTGATAGTCTTGAACTTTTGTTCTTCCAGATGAATTTTGTTATTTTTTTTGTAGCATGGTAAAACAATTATTTGATAGCTGGATAGGTATGACACTGAATAAGTAGATTATTTTAGGTAGAATTAATTTTATTATATTATCTCAGGCTACCCATGAGCAATGAATATTTCTCCAATTGTCTACATCTTTCTTGTAATTGTGATCATATAGGTCCTGAATCTGTCTTGGAAGGTAGACTCCCAAGTTTTTTTATATTGTGGGAAGTTATTTTAAAAAGGAATTTCTTTTTCTGCTCTTTTTTTTGTAATATATGAATTCACACACATATATAAATTCATATGATTTATGTGGGTTTATTTTTTGTCTTGCAACTGTGCTAAAGGTTTTAATTTTTTCAACTAGTTTTTTTCATTAATTTTACATGTTGATTCTATTTATATTCTAAATATATTACTATATTGTTTGCAATGAATGCTAGTTTTGTTTTTTTGTTGCTTATCCTTCTTCAATTTTTTTCTTCTCCTATTACTGTAGTTACCATTTATAATAAAATATTGAATAATAATGATAATAATGAAAATTCTTGCTTCAATTCTGATCTTATTGGTAAGTCTTGTGGTTTATTTCAGTTACAGATAATGCTTGCTCTTAGTTTTAGACAGATATTACTTAACATTTTAAGAAAAGTTCCAATTCCTTTGCTTCCTGATATTTTCAATAGGAATGGCTATTGTATTTTTCAAAATATTTTCTCCATGCATTTACATAATCAAATGTTTTTGGTTGTTTTCTTATAGATGGAGTCAATTATGCTTATGATTTTTCTAATATTGAAGCAGCCCTGCATTGTTGTTATAAATCCCAACTAGTCACAGTGCCTGTTTTTGTAATATATTGCTGTAATCTTCTACCTAATATTTTATTTAAATTTTTGCATTAATATGCATTAGGTAAATTTGGCTATAGTTTTGCTTCTCTGTCTTTGCTCTTCTTGTTTAGGTATAAAAAGTGTAGTTGTGTCACAGAAACAATTTAGTAGGACTTTTTATTTATCTTTTATTTTTTCAATAGTCTGTATAGTAATGGGTTTAATTATTCTTTTAATATCCAGTAAAATTCACTTGTACATACATCTGGTTATGGATATTTTTTTCATAGGGAGCTTATTTTTGACTTGTTCACTTTTTTTCCTAATATAGGATTATTTATTTATTCTGAGTGCACATATTTTAAAGATGGAGTATCTATGTTTTTAAAATAGGTAATTAAATGATAGACTGTATATGTTTTAAAAAACAATCCATATTTATTTATCTAAAATATATATGCAAACATTTGTTATCTCTCTCTCCCATTGTCCACCAATCAAACAATTCAAAAAATAAAACCATCGTAACAGATATGCATAGTCCAGCAAAACAAATTCACAAAGTCACAATAGACATACATACCTAAATCACTTTATAAAATAAAAAAGGCAGCAAATGGTATAATACAAATAATTAGTACTATGGGAAAATACACATAAACCTCCAGAATGTTTGAAGATTTCATAAAAGAAGTAAATATAAACTGGAAATTTAGTTACAGAGATAATTCAGATGGAGTTAGAAAAAGCATATCCCATGCTGAGAATCTCTTAAATATGCCCCCCTATTTTCTTTTTACCTGCCACCAACCTCAGCAAGGCCCTTATAACCTCTGATCTGAACTATTAATATATGGCTCTCAAATATTTTTCAGCATTTTTCCTCTCAATTAATTCTACTCACTTTCATCCAGTTTAATTCTCCTAATACATAGGTCTAATTCATTCACAGTACTGTTTAAAATCTTCAATGGCTAACCATTACCTAACAAATAAACTCCAAATTTCTTAGCCTGGATTTTAAGCCCACCATAATTGTGTTCTAATCTACTTGTCTAGCTTTATCTCACATTAGTGTTCTGCTTCATATGAATTACACTCACACAAAACAAGACACTTTCATTTTTCTCCAAACATTATAAAGGTGATATTTTATGAAAAGTAATTTGGCAATTATGTGTAGGATAGATTAGAATGCATTAAAAAGTCAAGAAAATAGAGGCAAGGAGATCAATTTTAAAGACAATGCAAATATAAAGTGGAGAGCACAAGGTCCAGGACTTCAAGAGTGAGGAATGAAAGAAAGAGGGTAAACCAAAGAAAATTCATGAAGGAATAAGTGATTGGAATTCTGTCATTAGACTGTTATTTAAGGGTAAAGGAATGAGAAAAACCAAGGAAACATTGATATATAGATATATAGATATATAGATATAGATATATGTTTGTATGTATGTATATATGTGTGTGTGTGTACATATATATATACATATATATACACATATACACAAACACAATTCTTTTCATTTTGAACATATATACATGCACACTTATTTCCATGTCGCTCTTTAAGGCATTTAACCATACTCAGCTTTCTTATCCACCTTTTTCATCATTATTATCTTAATAATACTACTTAGCACTCCTAGCATGTACCATCTTTAAAGTGCTTTACAAGTGGTAACTCACATTAATTAATTAGTTGTTATCAATTGATTTGTTGAATTAATCTCATTTCTAAAATTTCATTTTTTTATTGAAGATAATTAAGAAGGTGGCCAAACAGGAACTCAAGCCATATCTAATCATATCTCCTGTGCATATATTGGATCTCTATGAGAAATAGAAAATTATTTTCCTTCAAATACTTCTAAATTAGCACTGCTAAAATGACCTTCAGCTAACGCCTAACATGATCACATTCTTGTGCTATACTTTCTTGATCTCAGAAATCTAAAAAAAAAAAAAGATATATAGTAATATATTTATTCATTGCATTTCAAAAGGTCTACATGTGTCTTCCTTCCCCTCTTTTCCCTTCTTTTCATAAAGGAAGGAAGTACAACTATTTTTATGACTTTGTTGTTAACTATCTTGCTACTGGAAAAAAAAACAGAACTTTATTCATTACTTAAAAAGGTTTCACTCCTGAATAACATACACTGTGGATACATGAATAAATATACAGACACAGTCCTTGTCCTCTAGCAGTTTATATTCTAAAAAAAACTGCTTTATATTCATTACATCCAAAAAATATGCACTCTAATTACAGTCTAAATGTAAGTTTATACTTTTGTTTAAAGCACAAAGGAGAGAAAGTCCTGTGTCCAATTTAATACAACAGCTACAATGCAGAGGCACATTTGATAACAAAACTAAACAAGATGTTGCTGGGAAACACTCAAAAGAGAACAGCCAGAATGATGAAGGGCCTCTGGTTTGTGCCAAGTGAGGATTAGCTGATGAAATTTCGGATATTTAGCCCATAGAAGATAAAATTGGGGTGGAAAGCATGACAGAGATTATCAAGTATATGAAATGCTGTGACATGAAAGAGAGATAAGATTTGCTCTGCTTGGAAACAAATGAAAAAATCAAGAAGAATGCATAGACATTGTAAAGAAGCAAATTGAGCCTTGATGTAATGAAAACTTCCTAATTCTTAGTTCTATCGCTAAGCAATGTGGGATGCTCAGGATGTTGTGTTCCTGCTCCCCAACTTTTTAGCCCCCTTCTTCCAAACCCCTGCACAAGACATAACCACTACCATCATTGAAAGCCTCCTAGCAAAATCACTTAACCGGAGTGGACTCTTTCAAGTTTGGGCTGGATTAAATGGTCATTGAGGTCCCTTCCCAAATTGTGTAAAATGAAGAAATAAGAAAAACAGAAGCCTGCCTTCTTGATCACGCTCAAAATTTGTATCCATCCAAATCCTAAATTAAGACACCACAGATAAAAATTTAAACACTACTACCTCCAGCATATGTTTCTGCTTGACACCATTTGAAAAATAAATTCCATTGAATTCATAATAACAAAATTATTCTCTGAAGAGTGGTTAATTTTTAAAAAAACTTTTTTATTGGTGTTAGGCTATCATATCTCAACCTGTCAATAACATCTGTACTGAATTAAATTTGAACCCTTCTAGATAGGTCTTTATTCAATCTTTCCTGAATAATAAGATACCAGGCAAGTTACCTTTAGAAGCCACCCAGGAAAGACACCCTTTGCTGTATATAGCAATATAGAGCCCTTTCCTAGACATCACCTTGCTTTTAATCTCTTTACGTGCTAAGCAAGACAATTTCTAGGATTAGTCATCTAGATTCATAAACTTAAAAAGTTCATTGTTCAAGTATAGATTTAGCTTGTCACACAGATTGCTTTTTCAACTCTCTTCAGATTCAATTGAATTTCATATTACAAGAATTTATTAAACACTTACACAATGCTAAGTACTAGTGATACAATGGCAAAAGAGAAACATCTTGCCCTTTGGCCAGCCTAGCCAGAGTGGGAAAGGGATGCAGTCTACTAATTATTCTCTCCTTTCTCTCATCAGTTCTCTATAGAGCCCAAATCCTGAAGCACAGATCTGATCATAGTTACTCTTCTGCTCAAAAAGATTATGTGGATCCCACTTGCGTCTAGGAGAAAATCCAAGTTTCCTTATTTCCTATTTAAATCCCTTCATCATCTCCTCTGTCTCTAGCATTCTTTTCCAGGCTTATTACTAACTACTCTTCTCTATGTACTCTATTTTCTAGCCATGCTGGTGTCCTTACTGTACTCAATGTAGAACAATCCGTCTTCATCCCTGTGCCTTTTACAGGCTGTCCTCCATGCCTCATCACCTTTGCCTCTTTAAATCCCTGCTTGCTTCAAAGTTCAGCTCAAAAAGTTCAGCTTCAAGGTTCAACCTCTGTGAGGCCTTTCTTGATCCTTGTAGCTCAGGGGTTCTTAATCTATGATACATAGATTTTTTTAAATGATAATTGTATGTCAATATAATCGGTTTTCTTGGTGATTCCATGTATTTTGTTTTATGCATTTAAAAGCATTATGAGAAGTCTATAGACTTTACTACATTGCCAAAAACATCCATTATATAAAATGACTAAAAATCCTTGCCTGAAGCTATTAATGTCCAGCTGATTCTTTTCAGGGGGAAAAATTACTTTGCATGACCTAGTATATACAAAACTGTGTAACTAGTAGATACTTAAGAAATGTTTAGTGATTCGTTGATTATGCTAGATAAAATTGAGTCTGAATATCCATAACCATGCTCATTGTAGTTTTATGATTCCCACTGTAACAAATTGAAAGCAACTTAGCTAGTTGAAATGCATGAACCACATGCTTTTAGTTTAGGGAGACAGGAAAACAATCACCCACATATTATTGCTTTTTGTCTAAACATGGTACAAAAGACAGATGAATAATCTATATTTTAATCCATTTCCTATTAGCTCTCCATTTAGATGAAGAAGACTGTATTTTCCAAAGTTAACCTCCAAAAATCAATGGAAAAATATGCTAATTTGTTTCAGCCTCAATGTAAGTATCTACTTTTTAAAAGGCAGCTTGGATGAAAAGTTCTACTTCAATTTAATATAACAGCTACAGTGCTGAGGCACATTTTAATAATATAGCTAAACATGATATTCTGACATCTTAACATAGAGTAATTTGAAGTTCAATCTTTTAATATGTCATTCGTAAAAGAGCAGTCATTCTTATGGATATAATCCCTTTGATTCAGAAAGATTACTGGTATGGGATGGCATCTAATCATTTGGCATATCAACTTTGTGGAAATAAAGTGCAATTACTATAATCATCAATAAATGGCACCAGGGACTGGGATGAGTATTTTATGGAATACAAATATCAGGAATTCGTTTCTTATGACACTGACAATCAGAGGAATAATAGCATTCTATGTCACTGAGTTACATGTGCTATTTAACTTTTAGATGAATTAAGAAATCTTATTTCTAAATTTCCTTCAACTTGGGCAGGGTTTTTTTGTTTATTTTTATTTTTGTGAATATTTATTTGCTTTACATAAAGCTGTATCATTCTAAGAATTCTGGAATACTAACAGAAATAATGAATATATTGCTCAAGAAATGTATCCCAAAGGCAATAATGATGTTGATATAACAATATAATGAGAGCCTTCCAACCATCAATCATTTATTAAACATCATCTATGTACCAGGTACCATAATGTACCATTATGCTTTGATGTGAAAATTTAGCTTAACCTGTATATTACACTTTATCATTAGGAAATGTTTTAACAAAATATTCTCAGAGCCTCATTTAAAAAAAAGTTCATGAGATTGAAAGGGCAGTTCTCGTTTTAAAAAAGTCAGATGGCACATGGTCAGAATACTGAGGCTGGAGTCAGAAAGACTTGAGTTCAAATCTGACCTCAGAACCTTACTAGTTCTGTGACCCGTGACAAGTCATTTAACCTCTGCCTATCTCACTTTCCTCAGTTATAAAAATGAGGATAATGTTAGCACCACTCTCCCAGGATGGTTGGGAGGATGAAATGAGATACTATTAATAGAGTATTTAACATACTTAATGTTACAAAATAGTAACTTAATAGATACATCTTTCTTTCTTTCATTATTCTAATTTTACAAATAAGGAAATTGATTTTTTATAAGGGCTTTCAGTTTAGTAATAGTCAAAACCAGGTCTTGAACCTAGGAATTCTTGATTCCATGTCCTTAGGTTTTTACCATTATGTCATGATGGTTATAAGGATGGAAAATATTTTTTATAGAACATTGATGCTGATTGCGTTCCAGACCTGTGATTTCATCAGCATAGAGAATTTTAAGATATCTACTGATGGAAAGCATTTGACTCTTCTATGATTTATATTCTTAGAGATTTGATTAAAGCAAAAGATCTTAACCTGACATCCATGAATATATTTAAATTTTACAATCTTTCAATTTAGTTTCTTTTGTAATTAATTCCCTTTGTTGTATTTTGTTATTTTATATTATGCATTAAAAAAAATTCTGAGAAGATGTCCATAGGCTTGACAGACTGCCAAAGGTGTCTATGACACAAAAAAGCTGAAGAACCCTTAGCCTACACCACTGATTGAGAAGTATAGTGACTTTCCCAGTGTCACATGGTTAGCCTGTGTTAGAGATGGGTTCTTACCCCAGGTCTTCCTGACTGTCCATTATGCCATGTTACCTGTCAACATAAAAGCCTTTATTAGTATTAAAATTTAAGCTCATGAAGTAACATGGTAAAATGGAAAGAGCCCTGTGCTTTGAGCCAGGGACCAAGATTTCAATTCTGCTATTCACTCCAGCTATCACCTTGGCAGTTCACAACCTTTATGAACCTAAATTTCTTTATCAATAAAACAAGGAGCGGTTGGACTAGATCAACTCTAAGGTGTCTTCCAGGTCTAATCCTATGCCCATAAGTACTAGTGATCATAAGCTGGAAGTTGGTTACTAATAAATCTGTAGAAATTTTAAATTCACTGAATTGATTATATATTCAGTGTCTAAAAAGAAGTCAGTCTTTGGGCAAGTACAAATGTTAATCAAAACTGGAAGCATGATCTGTAATATGATTATTGTCTTCCTTCAGGCTACTGATGCTCACATCTCTGATCATATCTCCACTATCATCCCAGAAAGTGCAGAAAAGTTTTGGGGAAACTTTTTATGGTGATAAAAATAGGACACGTAGATCTATGCACAAGGCAGTGCTATTCTACAACTGTCCAAAATGACTTATTAGTATGGTTATCCCATTAATATTAACAAAATCCCTGGGTGATAATTTGAAATATCATTGGCACTCTTTTTAGAGAGAGAACCTGAGGGTTAGTTGATTAAATAATTAACAAGAGCTACATGGCAAATGAATCCTGAACTGGGGTGGGGGGGAGTTTAATTATTAAGATATAAATACATACAGATATAGATGTAGATATATAGTTTAACTGGTAACATAGACATATGTATATATAATATATACATAATTGCTAATATACAGACATGCACATTGACACACCCATATATACATGTATACTCACAAATACGTGCACACACAAATTGGTACACTTGACATATCAAGAGAGAACAAGAAATATCCTCAGGAATTTCTGTAAATTCCCTGTGTCAAACTTATAGAAGGACATAGGAAAGAATCATTCAGGTTGGTCAACATTGGTGGATTTCCATCTGTATCTTTGGCCAGAATGCCCGCATCAATGAACTCATAGATTCATTTGAATATTTGAAAATATAGACAGAAAACTTTTTTCTTAACCAGATTTATGGGGATCTCTTCAACAAAGCTATAATCTTAGAGTAGGAAGACACCTCTGGAAGTAATAATATCCACATGTAAGACCACATCAAAAATATACAAAATATAACAGGTTCATTATATTTAGATTTCTCCAGAAAAAACTGCTCAGCTTCACTTAGTAGCCTGTTGTAAGTTTTTAATCATTATTTGGCTAGGAAGGCAGGCACCATGTCTTACCATAATTTCACATCTCTCATGCAGCGCTCTACACAAAATGCTTGTAAAATGTTTGTCAAAATGATCGACATTAAATGAATGAAAGAATATCACTTTTAAATATTTGAATGAATTTTGGGTTATAAGCCTATTCAGCTTGACTTGCTAGGTTAGCAGACACCTATTTGACTCCTGCCAAACCACGAGTGTAAAACAAAATTACCCAAGGTCCTGCCAAGCCTCAGGATACTGTATTCCCATCTCACTCAGAAAAGGTGTGATGTTGATCTCAGGCAAAGCCAGTAAAATATCTGTCTAAGACCACTCAAGTTATATGTGTCAAACATGACAGGAAAGCGGTGGGGGGCAAAGAACTCCCAAGCACTGAAGCCCTTGCATCAAGAGGAATAAAGAAATTCCTGAGATTCTTTTTTTTTGCCTTGAGAGCTTGCTGTTAACTCCCTACTCAGAGTGTAAACATTAATCATTTATGAAATAGCATCATATTTGTTTAACATAATTAACACCTATAATCATTCCCTTGCCAGAAATCCTGCTTCTTCACAAGATAAGAGCAAATACTAGGGGTAGTTGTTATTTTTTCCCCTCCTTATTTTATGTTTACTACCTGTAAATAGTTCTGCTGATTTGAAATCATCACAGTGCAGAGAAGAGCCAGGCCAACTCTAATATGACCGGGTCATATTTTATTCTGTATGGATTTGTTGCATTAATGAAGGCCTCCTCTTTTCAAAATCTTGAAGACCCACTTCAGATTTCTCTTGCCTTTTAAAGAAAACTGCCAAATCCACATTTATAGAACTTCACATACCATATTTTTTCTCCTTTTTATGTTGTGCCCACCTAATAAAGACAGATAAAATATAAATTTTGAGATGCTGCATGTGCTCACGGGAAAAGGTTTTGCATGAAAACCCCTAGAAACTAAATCAGAAGAGCCATGCTTGAGAGGGAAAGGGGTGCATTGTCCACATCCAATGACAGTGAGTTAAATGTTTGGGCTAAGAAAAAAAAAAGTGTGTTTCTAGTACATATACAGAGAACAAATGCTTGGCTTCTTTCCATCCTTCACCTGCTCATCTAGGGAAGTATCTCACTTCAGCACTTATCTGTAATCTAAGTGCAATATATATTGATTTAAAACCAATTTCAAGGCTGCGAATTTTTCTAAGGAGCTTTGTTTGAAATTAACTCCTTCCTTCTGGGAATCTGAGCTCTCTTCCATGCAAATGCCTTATTATTAGGACTCAGTACTTAACAATTGAACCATTATTAGTGAAGATGAAGGTTATGTTTGTATATTCATAGATCTAATATGCTCAATTCACTTGAATTCAATATGTAATTATTAAGGGCTTACTGTGTGCCAGGCAAGAGGTAGTGTGGTATAGTGGATTTAATTGGTAAATCAGAAGACCTGACTTCAAGGCTCACTTCAGAAATATAGTGGCTGTGCAACCGTGGGAAAATCATTTAACATCTCAGTACCTGTGGCAACTCTCCAAAGTATTAAGTGACAGACAGGCTGATAATCTGCATCATTGGAGGTAGTTTCCACAAATAGCATTTCAAAATTATAAAGACAAAGATTAAACAAAAAAAAAAACCCTCACTCCCATCAAAAACAGCAAAATTTGCCAGGAATAGTGTTAGGTTCTAGAGATACAGACATACATGAAAACAATCCCTGCCCTCATAATATCTATTGGGGAAATCTTGAATCAGTTAATGGAAATTAGTTCCTGACTCAAGGTCAAATTGCCTTTTTAACAAAATAAGCTAAAAGTCACCTACAGACTTGAGTAAAAAGAGGAATGAATATCATTTAAAAAATAAAGTTAAAAGTGTTACCATCCTTATTGATGATTACTGCTTTTTAAAAGTTGTACTAAATTGAAAAGGAGGGGGAGAAAGATCTGTCTTGCCTTTGTGAATTTGCAAAGTTATTTTACTGACATAAACCCATTTGGGGTTTTCTTGGCAAAGATACTAGAATGGTTTATCACTTCCTTCTCCAGCTCACTTTATGGATGAGGAAACTGAAGCAAAACAGGGTTAAGTGACTTTCCCAGGGTCACACAGCTAAATGTCTGAAGCTGGATTTGAACTCAGGAAGATGAGTCTTCTTCTTGACTCTAGGCCTGGCATTCTATCCACAACATGCTATTACTGTTGCTAAAGGCAGTGAGATCTAGACTACAACAGCCTCTGAAGAAGTATCAAAAAGAAAGGAATAGAGAGCTGTGTATTGGGCATGAGGATTCTATGAAATATGTCCAGGGAAGAACTATGAAAAGGAACAGGCATAAGATATCATCTGGGATTTATATATTAGGAAAAGAGAATGGCTGGTCACATAGCGAGGGGATAGCTACTCAAAGAGCATCTACTGTCAAATTGTCAGGAGAAAGTGAGGAAGGCCTCTATCACCTTCATTTTATCCTTTTTGGTGAAATTAGGGAGGGCTTTGGGTACGATGTCTAATATGTGCAGACATGAATGAATGGTTATCTACATTAGAAGGAACTTCTTAATTGATGAGATCGCATATCCAATTGAGTATGTGAGATTATTGGAAAGACTTATGACAAGTACATTTGTCACTTCTATTACGTTATTATAAATGTTATCATCAATTGGCCTGCATTTTTACTGCCTTAATTTTGCTGATTTCCATGGTAACTTCACAAGAACATAAGTAATGCCTCCATGAATCAAATTGATGGTATATCTAGTTCAATATATGCTCTCTGACAGTGGTAACACTAGCCGTCTTGTGGGAAAGAATGGTTTTCTTCCATTGTGTCTACATAAAAGGTTAGACACCTATCCAAATAGTCTAATTTCTTTTGAAAAGTCATTATGCATTTTATCATTCATGAATCTATCTAAAACTTTCCGAAGAATATTTATGTTTTTGATCTTGTGATTGTATGCTTTGCTTCACTTACATGAGCACCACACTTGTTCATTCAGGCTACTGTCCCCTCTTCCTGGGAATATTGCCACAGCAAATAGCTATGAAAATAACGCTCCGTTAGCACAAGTGAGATCAGTCACTCCTCTGTTCAAGAAATTTTGGCAACTCCAGAATTGCATAATCCAGACCCAATATACCTTTGCCAGCTTATTTCACCTGGCTCAGGGATATTGCTAGATTGTAGATACGGAGAAAGAAAAGTTAATACTTGGTCTCTACTGAAGCTGCTTCCAGAAAATCCAAGTCTTTTGATTCTAGTGCTCTGATTCTAATACACTTATGAAATAGGGTTGAACTCATTGTACAAAATATTAACTTGATCCACTGTGCAAAAGATTATGTAGGTAGAAATTAAAATCTCAGAGAATTAAACAAAAATTTTAACAATGCTAGTACTGGAACTTTTTCTTTTATTCTTCTAAATGTATTTTTAAAGTTTATATTTTTCATGGAACAAATTATTTTTTTCATTTGTTTTGTTTTTGTTTATTTATTATGCCTACATTTACCACCCTACTATTGTACAAAGAAACAAAATAAAACAAAACAAACAAACAACAACAACAAAAAAAAACAAAAACGACCCAACCCAAAGCTTATCTATATAGTCAGGCAAAACAAATTCCCACATTAGCAATGTCTTAAAATGCATAAGTTATAAGTTCATCACTTCTCTTTCAGGTCATGAGTGGAGTTGTTCATCTTCATTCTTTGGGACTCACAGTTTATCATTGTATTGATTAGAGTCCTAAAGTCTTTCAAAGTTGTTTATCTCTATAAATGTTATCATAATGTAAATTGCTCTCCTAGTTCTCATTTCACTATAATTAGTTCACAAAAGTCTTCCAGTTTCTTCTTAAGTTGTTTATTTTATCATTTCTTGTGGGACAATAATGTATTTTTGCATTCATATCTCACAATTTGTTAATAGGAGGACATTGTTAGGTTCTGATTTTGCACTGCCATGAAATAGCTGAATATTTTTTTCTGTACATATAGGTCCTTGCCTTTTTCTTTGGCTTATGTAGGTTGTATGACTGGTATTGATATAGCTGGATCAAAGGATATACTTGATTTGATTACTTTCTGGGCATAATTTCAAACAACTTATGTATTTTTCTCAAAGTCAATTATTAAAGCAATCTTGAAGGAAACAACATCATCCTTTAAAAGATAATGTTGTACTTGTAGACTTTGATATCTTAGTGAAAACCACTCCCAGAACATCTTTTCCATACATTCTTGAAATGGTGAAGGATATTCCTTCAGATTCCAAGAACAAATTCAGTGGGAGTAAACAGAAAACTGTCTAAGGTGACCAGGTGACCCTTTAGTCTATTTTAGTAAATGCTGCAGGAATCATCATTCCTTGAATGATGCTGAACCATCAAAGTTCACTGAGAGCAAACAAGAAGAAAACACTTTTGTCAGAAGGAGAGAACAGATTGCTTCATCCTTAGATTCTTTGTGCAATCTACTATTTTTTTAGATAGGCAGCCATTTTATCTATCCTGGATGTCAAACAATCACACGTACTTTCTCAGTGAAGTTCTGTAATCAGGAGCAAATCATTCACTCAAGCCTCCAGATACCTGAGGGTTTATTTTGGTTCTTTTATTCATTCAAAAATGTAGCTCTTTCATTATCAAAATGTACATTGCTGGTTCCAGTATCCTAGGATTTAATGAATGAGTTCCTGTGACCACTCTGTCCTGCCTTTGCAGATTTAAACTTATTAGCTTCTAACTCTCCAGGTCTACAAATCTTCATATTTTAATATTTCATCCTTTGTATGGCAGCTACTCCAATAAAGTCTTATTCTGTCACATCATTATGATGTGGAGGTGAACCTAGGTTTTCAAAGGCTGTTCAAGCAGAATAGCAACTCCAGAAAGTTCTACCCTGGTGACAAAGCTTTGAGCATAGTGCTGGTAATGGGTGGATTTTTCTAAGTGATTGAAAAACGGCCTAAATTCAGAAAGGTTCAAAATTAGGTTGGTCACATGAAAAAAAATTGTGTACATAGCAACCTTCTCTGTTGTTATTAAAAAAAGAAACAGTCATTCATTCATTCACTCTATCTATCTATCTATCTATCTATCTATCTATCTATCTATCTATCTATCTATCTAGTTATCTAGTTTGGCCCTTCTCGATTTCACTCATTCTGAAAGTGCAGTAACTGCTTATTGATAATTCCATTGCTTTACAACCCAGATGCTTTGTTCTGCTCCATTTATGACCTATGCTGGGTCGCTCCCTCTTTAGTAGCCTTTTAGCCCTCCACTCCCAGGGGCTTACTAAACTGGTATCAAGCTTAGTGCGGATAGCTGATTGGCTTTCACCATGCTCTAGCTCAGAATTCTGACCTCAAATGATCTACCAGCTTCAAACTCCTCAGTAGCAGGGACTATACAAGTGTACTACCACAAGGCCATAGTCACTCTCAAAGGCCATCTACCAAGCTACATCCTGCATCAAGGAAAGGTATGGTGAGACCATTGAATTTACAAATCCTTGAGTATTAAATTATAGAAACCTCTTCTCACCTTGATCGCTTTCATCATCTTCCTGTCATCTTTTCTAGCTCACTTATGTCTCCCTAAATAACTGAAACTAGAAAACTTTTCAGATGTGAACTCTCCATGGTTTGTTCAAGGTCAAATCATATTTTCTAATGCCCTATCTAAAGATTAGCCTTCTTAGCAGTGGTCAAACTTTACTTTAATATTTTCAGAGAATAGTTTATTTTTTTATGTTTTTTTGGCGAGGCAACTGGGGTTAAGTTACTTGCCCAGAGTCACACAGCTAAGTAAGTGTTATGTGTCTGAGGCTGGATTTGAACTCAGGTCCTCCTGACTTCAGGGCCGGTGCTCTATCCACTGTGCCACCTAGCTGCCCCCAGAGAATAGTTTAAAATGAACCTTAGATACATTTTTTTTCTGGACAATAAGTATTAATTAATTCAAAGGAAGACCAATTCCATTGAAATATATAATTTGAAAAGAAGATAATCTGGTCATATAGCATCAGCAAGGCAACACAGAGACACAGTCAGCTTAAGTATTACACTGGCATCAAGAAACATAAAATGACCCAGAGTCCTCAAGAAGTCCTCCAGTGTGTTGAGCAGATGCTTTATCTCAGCAAGGATAAATGCAAAAAACATTGCCAAATGAAAAGGTATGAATCAGATATTGGAGGAGAAGGGAGGAGGGAGGAGGGATAGAGATAAAATATAAATTATATATAGAGATAAGATTATAGGAAGTAGCCTATAGAGATAAGATTATAAGTCCATCAAAGTACCAACAGAACTGAAAGATTGAGAATGTATCACTTTCTAAATGTAGTTTGGGTCACTTTACCATAAACAGAAAATTAATTTTGCTCACATTTAATCTAATTTGATCCTCCTTCCCCCTATTCACACAGACACACAAGATTTTTCTGTAAATTTTTCTCCTCAGCTTGGCTTTTCATTACTCAGAAGAATATGGTATGACTTACGATATTCTATATTTTACCATATGCCACCACTTTGAGATCATTTACATGAAGTATTAAGAAAGTCTGGTCCACATATGAACTACGTTTTTGAAAATTCCCCTCCTATTAAAATACATTTTCATTGTTTATTTTTAAATAGTCATATTTTTAAATGAGTTCCAAATTCTCACCAGCTCTCTACCCCTCCCCCACCCATTGAAAAGGAAAGCAGTAAAGCATCGTTAAAAGAGATTTCTCTCCATGATTGAAGATTAACACTAGTGTGAAGGTAGATCATTACAAAAATAGACTTTGGCCCATAATAACATAACATTTTAAAAAGTATAAGTAAAATCTTTTAAAAATTTCTGAATACACATTTGGATCTATGACCATCAAAAAGTCCTCCTGATTCTCAAGCAATTACTTAACATATAATATACTTATTAATGGCTATCATATTGGCATAAAGTACCCCTTGAATTGCTTTTCACTCCTTTAATTCTAATATGCCCCACTTAGACGAATTTCTTGGGCCATTTTAATGCATATTTCTCTACCAAAACATATCACCACCTTCCTTAAGACTTAGTATCTTAGAGAATTCCCTGGGCCACTGAGCATTTAAGTGATTTTCTCAGGATTAAATAACAATTATTTGTCGGAGGCAGAATTTGAACCTACATCTTCCTCACTTTGAGACCAGCTTTCTCCCCGCTACATCATGCTTTTAAAAGTTTACTTATTTTATTTCCTCATGTAAATTTTGTTTTTGGGATTTAGGGTGGGATTCACACCCCCAATTATTTACCTAGTATTCATGGATCCATGGTTAATATATTTGGCCCCAGTTCAAAAAAGTTTTTTTTAATCATTTCATTTTTAACTTTTTTTTAAATTCCAAATCTAGCAGCCACAATGACCAAGAAATTTTGAAGTATACAAACAGTAAGATAAATCAGACATAAAATGACAAACTCCATTACTGACTATTTTCAAATGAAATGACTGTATTGACTTAAAGAAAATAATAACAAATGCTTCCTTCTTCTCTGTCTCCTGGATTTTGTTCCTCTAGCTTTAAAGATATCTGTTGTAGCTGTCCTCATCATTTTTCTTAATTGTAGTCAATATGGTTATTACTGTCTTAAATATATTTTGTCAAATATTATAATTTCTTATATATTCCATATTTCTTGTTATTTTTTATATTTTTTCATATAAATATAAGAATTACAAATTACCTATTGATTAACATATTTGACATGATGACACTAGCCTCATCTAGATGCCCCAGGTTGTTGCTATGTTCACAAGCCAAATGTTTCTCTAAGGCTAGGTTAAATCTTCATGATGTGATCAAAATCATCTTAATTTTTAAAGTCCATTGATTCCATGCTCATCCTTAAAAAAGAATACTTAGTTTTATTAAAAAGTTGATTTTAGTATCAATATTTATATTTCTCAACTTTGGTTATACTTTCTTCTGCACCTCATTTACTATCTTTGTGAACCTGGAGAGATCATTTAATCTCTCTCATACTCTTAATAATTCACAAGGTTGTTGTTAGGGTAAAATAGAATCATATATGCAAAGTCAGTACACTACAAAATTTAAAGTGCTACATAAATGTTAGTTATTATTGTTATTATTATAATCATCATATTGACAGTTTTCTGATCTGCATTATATTGTTTTGGATGGTTACAAGTTTATTTGTCAGTGTAATCTTGAGGCTTGATAATGATATCAAAGTAAACTATTCTTTGGGCTTATTCCTGTTGGAATCCTAAGAGTTTGTCCATTTAAGTCTGTATCTTATTTTCATCATTTCCAGGACAAAATCACAAAATTCTGGCAGAGGCAAAATCTAGTAATGATTATGGTGATGATGATGATGATGATGATGATGATGATGATGACAAATAACATTTACTTAGCACTTTAATATTTGCAAAGCATTTTATAATTATCTTATTTAATCTTCAAAATAACCATGTAAGGTAGGTGCTATTTTTATTCCAATATAGATAAGGAAACTGTTAAATGTCTCTCTCTCTCTCTCTCTCTCTCTCTCTCTCTCTCTCTCTCTCTCTTTCTCTCTCTCTCTCCAAGCAGAAAAGCTGATAAATTTTCAATTTTTCTAAATAAAAATTTCATTCTTCAAAGGGGGAGAAAGTGATGAGTGAATTCCTATTCAGCATCTAATTCTTTTGGTGAGGCAGTTGGGATTAAGTGACTTGCCCAGGGTCACACAGCTAGTAAGTGTCAGAGGCCAGGTTTGAACTCACATCCTCCTGACTCCAAGGCGGGAACGCTATCCACTGCACCACCTAGCTGCCCCTCAGCATTTAATTCTGACAAACAAGGAAGAACTGGTTGTTGAAGTAGCAGTGGTGAAAAACTTGGACAGAACAAGCACTCCATCTTAAAATTCATGACTGTGTAGGGGAAAAAAACAGATGCATAGTCTAATCCACACCCTAGATTTGGGAATTGCATTTCAAAAATTAAAAGAATAGATAGAAAGCACGACATGGACCAAATTCTTCAAGTATAATCAAAACAAAGGGATGAGAAATTCTCAGGAATGAAATCCTGAAGACAAAAAGACAAACAATTCCCATAAGAAAGAAGAGTTTTCTGCAGAGACTAAGACAATAATAATAGGAAATTCAATAGATGTCTTACATTTTAAATATATATATATATATATATATATATATGTATGTATGTATAAAATAGTAAAGCAAGGATAGGTTAAAAAACTGATGTAAAAATAAATAAGGAATACCATGTGGCCTTACCTTTTAAGTAACTTTAATTCTCACTGTGAGATGTTGTTTCTTGTCCTTTGTTCTCAAACAGAACCATGACATCAGGGAGGTGATGCCATGACATACAATTGGATTTAAGTGAGGGATGGCTGTGCAAAGTCATCATCCTCACTTTCTCCTCCAGAGCCATCTGGGTCCAGTAACAAGATAGAGATCAAGATGACTGTAGATGGCCCTGAATGCAATGGGAGACCTTAACCTTTTTTTTTTAACTAAGGTCTTTAACAGGTCTCAGTTTGACTGAGGCAATGCCCATTCAGTGATTAAGACTAGTGGCAATGATTGATGAAGACAACAAAAATATTTTTTGTAATTATTTGGGGTTGGGTATAAAAAAGAGAGAGGAACCTGAGTATCATACATAATGGAGGGAAGGAAAAACTACTCAACATGTCATATTATTGATATTATGACCTATTTCAAAGAAAGAATACATAAAAGAACACTTGACCAGTTGTTGAAAGCCAAGATAAATGAGAACACCAAGAAGCCCCAAATGAGTTTATGCCAACAGAAATATAGGATTGTTGAGCCACTATCAGTGAGCCTTGATGGATCAGCAACATACTCACAAATGATAATCCAGATTTTCCTTCAATCCCTTCAATAAGGAGGAATCCAACACCTTCCAAAGCAACCCATTCTTCTTTTTTGAATATCTCTATATCAAGCATATATTATTCTTTCCAATTTCCATCTGTTATTCCTAATTATGTCCTGTCCTTTGTATTGATGCAGAGTAAATCTAATCCTTCTTTCACTTGTCAGACCTAAAAATACTTGAAGCCATCTCTCATTTTTCCAACCATCTTCTCTCTAGAATAAATATCCAATGTTTCTTCAACCAATGATGATAAAACATGACATCCTTTATCATTTTAGATTTCCACCTGTAGACACTTCCCAATTTATTAATTCCCATCTTAAAATGTGACAACTTAAATTAAATATAATACTTTGGATTTGAGAATACTGTCTGGGTAGGACTTAATGCATTAAAAGATACCCTTGCTCTGCATACTGTGCCTTTCTTGGTGCAATATAAGATTTCATTTGTTTTCTTTGCAACCTTATCTTACTATTGAATCATTTTGCCTACAGTTTACCCCAAATCCCAGATTTCTCTCAGATATATTCCTGTTTATACATTCTTCCTCTGTATTATACTTACAAAATTGTTTTTAACCCAATTTGTAAAGTTTTATATGTATCCATATTAAATTTCACCTTATTAGATTCAGTCAAAGGTTGTAGCCTCTCAAGAGTATTTTGGATCCAGATTTTGTGAGTAATGTATTAAGTATCCTTCCTATCTTTGTGTTATCTGAAAATTGATGTTCATGCTATCTATGTTTTATCCAAGTCAATAAGAGAAATATTAAAACACACACAACAAAACCAGATTCCTGGACACTTCATCAAAGTTTTACTTCAAGTTAACACTGGATCATTAATAACTACACACCTTGAGTCCTATCATTTAACCAATTATGAATCCAAGGGTCCTTTTTATATTCACCATCTCTCTATCTTTTCCCATTGGAACAGCATAAAAAATTTTGTCAAATGTTTCGTTAAAATATAGGTAGAGTGCATCTTCAATAATCCCTTGACCTATCATCTGATTAAAGCAGTCAAAAGTGGAAATGAAGTTGTCTGATATGACTTTGCTTCTATGAAGTCATACCATCTGTTTATGATCATAACTTCCTCATAGATATTAATAATAGTTAACTTTTATATATCTCTTACTATGTGACAGGCACCAAGCTAAATGTTTTACATTTATCTCATTTTATCCTCACAACAACCCTGGGATATTTACTGACATGCCTCTTATTATCTTTAATTTTCCCTTTAAGTTTCTTGAATTTATTTTCCAGGAATTGAAGGTAATCTCAGTGGTCTATAGTTTGCAGATTCCACCCTTTTCCCCTTTTGGAAAACGAGACAAGCACCTCTTTTTCCTCAGTCTTAAGCAACCTTTTCCATTCTCCTCTACTTTCAAAGAGAGTTTACAGTGACTGAGAAGTTAGTTCTTTCAGTACACCAAGATGTAGTTAATTGGGGCTGAATATTTTGAACCCATAAAGAATATGTAGGTGCTCTTTTATTGTCTCTTTATTTACTATGGACATCAAAAATTCCTTATAGTTGACGCACTTTCCTTTGTTAGAGAAGGGAAAAAAGTAGCAGAGCTCTTTCAGTTGGCCATTATCATTGTTTTATACAATTTTAATAGTAATGTTGCCCATCTTTGATGGCCCTCTTTTTCCATTATAGTACCCCACCAAAAAAAAACCTCTCTTTTTGTTGTTCTTGGTTTTCTTTGTCACCCTCAATTCATTGACTTTTAGCATTCCTGATGCCATATAAATGTTATTACTGTAATTCTAATTGCTATGATTAAACAACTTTGGTGATATCCTTTATTTAATGTTAAAATGTCTAAATGGATCAGGAACATACTCAACAAAAGATGGACCATCTTTCCTTTAACCCTCCAAAGAAGAGGAATCCAGTATCTCCCAAAGCAGCTCATTCTATTTTTTGGATAACCTTGCATCAAGCATAAATTTACCTTTGCAATTTCCAACTATTATTCCTCATTTTGTTTTCTGCATTAGAGCAGTTTAAATCTTTTGCCTCTTCCACCTGTCAGACCTTAAAATACTTGAAGTTATCTATCATATTCCCAACCATCTTCTCTTCAGAATAAATGTCCCCAGTTTCTTCCTCTTTTCTCATCCTTTTGTCCATTATGATTTGATACCCTGTATGTAGATAGATTGCTACTTTTTGTTACTACTAATTTCTAAAGTAAGTAGTATCATTCTTTTCTTCTCTAGAAAAGTCACCTTTGTACATACATTAAGCCTTCTGAATCTGGGGCTTATCCGAAAATCAATTTTTTACTAATTCCCCTGGGAAACCACTGTGTTTTACTATTTTAACCAAAAAATTATGAAAACCTCTCCCCTCCACCTAAACACATGTGCACCCACACACATATGTTTCGTAACTGAAAAGGACCTTACAAGAGCTACTTATGCTTCTCTTAGAACAAAGCCAATGAGATATTTCTAAGACTGGGAAAAGTAACATGGGAGTCATGGAAGACAGAGCAATCTATTACATTCCCTGGCTTTCTACTGATATATCTCATTTAAAGGTTTCCTACAAGAAGGAATTATCAGGGTAATGAAAGGACATTACTAATACATTCATGCTGGCCCTTCCCAAAGTATGCAGTTATCACTCTGTATCCTTTTAGTAGATTTCCTTGGACTTCCTGTTGGAATTTCAATGGTCAAATATCCTATGTGCATTTTTTATGGTGTGCATAGAATTAATAAATGACTCATCTGAATTCTCTGAGCCTAACGCAGTTGACTTTTTGTCATTCTTGGCTATCACAACATTAGAGTGAACTATAGATTTTAGTGGTTATCTGACTAATGGGTTATAGCAGATCATAATCACATATGATAGATTTTGCTCTGTTCTGTACTCAATATATAGCATGCTTCAGTTTCCACATAAAATGAAACCCAAAATTGTGAATATGACAATACTCTTTTTTAAATTATTTTATTTAAAATTAGATTTTTTCTTCTCAATAACCTAAATGAAAATGTTACCTTCCTCTGACTCCATATTTTCATTATATAACTTACCAATTGTTAATAAACTGTAAAATCATATTCAGAATTTAAGAAGTCTTTCTTGTGAGCTCAGATTACAGAATAAGAGAAATATTGAAACATTTGCTGATTGGTTATGGAAAGATGAGCAAGAGAGAGAGAAGTATGCTTTGTGAAGATGTGGAAGAAGACTAATTTTATTAATCATCAACTCTTTATATTTATTTCCTTAATATTAGACAAACATCTATTATTGTGTGGCTGAGACAAAGGAGAAAGGAGCCTTATGGGCTGGAGTGGCACACTTTGTAATACAATGGAAAGTCTACCTTGTAGTGAAAAGATCACTAACCTGGGAGTCAGCGGACTCATGCTCTGGTCCCAGCTCTGCCACTAACTAGGCAGATGACATTCAGGATAATTAACTAAATTTTGAGGCTTCAGTATCCTTGTATATAAAACAGAGGAGACAGAATAGATAACGCCTAAACTCCTTTCTAAATCTAAATAACATTAATCTTCCAATTTTGCAATTTTAGAAGGAACTTCTTGCTGAATTTTCATATGCTGGACAGTAGTTATTTACAGTAATGTTTGCTTTGTTAGGGAATAATTGATGTGATCTTTTAAAATTACTTATTGTTAAGAAAGCGCCTATTTAAAATATGTATCTTCAGACTAGAAAATAAGACATTGGGCAGAAGAGTCAACCCAATTTTCAATCCTAGGGAAATTAAGAAGAAATAAGTTCTTTAACTTTGTTATATTGTGGCAGTATGTAGTATATATGAAGAACATATAGTCATGATATACCCCCAAAGTGCAACATAATGCCCTTTTCCCTATCTATTATGGGCTACAGACTTCTGCATTGTCTGCTATCCTAATAGATTATCTGCTCTTTTGCTGACCCAGAGCCCCAAAATAAAGGACAAAAAGAGAACGGCAGATTGAGGTAGACAGATCCTATGATTTTCTTTTCTATAATATCTGTCAGATGTAGAGAGCTGAATCAGTCTGGGAACATTACCTTCCAATTCTTTGGTATATTATTTACTGTTTATATGATTATATGTGCTTTTAAAGAAAGGGGAAATATGTTATTTAATCAGAATCCAGTTATTTAGGAAGGTCTGAAAATGATTAGGGAAGAGCCATACCTGAGAATAGGAATTGATAAGAAAACCTTAGAGTATAAGGTCTTTGAATGGCTTAATGAGAGGTAGCACTGAGTAGAGAGGAAACATTTAGGAGTCGAAGCCAAGATGCTCAGAGTTCAAAACCTACTGCTGACATTTACTCTGTGACCATTGGCAAGTCACTTTGTCTTTTTCACTCTGATTTCCTTATCTGTAAGATGGGAACAAAAACACCTATACTATTGACCTTACAGAAGTTTTAACAAATGAGGAATCTGGGCAACAAATGATGCTATAACAATATCAGCTACTGGGGCAGGGGACTATTTGGATGAATATCTTAGATGACAAATACAAGAACAAAAAAAAAGTAGAGTCATATGAATTTAAATGTGGGGAGATTAATGAAAATTTTGGGGGGAGAGGAATTTCTTTTTCTATCATTTCCAATTGATTGGGTTAAAATTTCCAGCTGTTTGGAATGATGGCCCACAAACTCGGGGACATTAGATATAGGCATGACCATAGAAACTCATGGAAGATTTGAAGATGTGAAGGTTCCTCAAAAACTTATATGGCAGTCATAATTGCCATTTTCTAGACAGCAGCCTCTCTCTCTGGATTCTATTAATTCAACAACAGATATTGCACAAAATATCAGACACCTGTAAGATTCCATGAAAGAAGTCATGTATGGATATGTATGTGTGTATACCAACTTGAGCTGAAGCTCGATTCTAAGTGTTCTAAATTCTTGTTGCTTAGTTGCTTATTTTTATTTTTTTTTGTAAGACATTTGGGGTTAAGTGACTTGCCCAAGGTCACACAGCTAAAACGTGTCAAGTGTTTGGTCTGAGGTCAGATTTGAACTCAGGTCCTCCTGACTTCAGGGCTGGTACTCTATCCACTGTGCCACCTAGCTGCCCCTAGTTGCTTTTTTTTAAAGAAGGTCTAGTCTTCATGAGAATGCCAACAAAGACAAGTTTGAGCTAGTTTCTTCCTTTTTATTTTTCCTGAGGTAGGGTGGAGAGGGTAGGGTAAGGAAAAGAACACTAGACTGGGAGTCAGGAGGCTAAGTTTCATGATGATTTATAATTTTTGTTTTTGCTATTTTTGTTTTTTTAATACATGAGAGTGCTTCCTGAAATTCATACTCAGGAATCTGCATAGGACTATTGACTAGGTCCATGAATATTTTCCTAGTATGCTATGAGATGATCTAACCTTTCTAGGACCAAATCTAAAATTTAAGTGGTTAAATTTTGAATCATGTAATGAAAAATGTTGCATAGAATTATATGAAATGGGGGGATATCCATATCTTTGCCCCAGAGATCCAGCTGTGTATCAGGTAAGCCAAAGAACATCAATGAGAATGAGAAGAGAAAAATAATTCCCATAGATACCTAAATACTCATTGCAGATTTTTCCATAGTTAAAAAAAGTAGACACAAATCAGTTGGGAAATGACTCAACAAATTGGACTATATAAATGTAATGGAATATTAATCTTTGTTGTAATAAATTATGATTGCAAATAATGCCGAGAAACTTGGAAAGGCTAATATGAACTGATGCTGAGTGAAGCAAGCAGAATCAGGAAAACAATGTGTGCAATGAGTAGAAAATTATAAAGTGTTCAAAGAATATGTCAAAGACTGAGCACTATGTAATTCCCGTGCTTGGCTCTGAAGAATGATTGAGAAAATGTGCATCCTTTACTTCATTGCTGAACCAAAGGACTATGTGTATGAAACATTGTTCATTCAGTCAGATAGTTGATGCATTTGTTGGTTTTATTAAACTGTTTTCTTTTTTTTTAATCTATCTAATAAAGGAGGGATCCCTCAGATAAGGAAAACAGAAGAGAGCTATTCAGAAAATAATTTGATGTTAAAAAAAGGAATCAATAAAGTATTAGTAAAAAAAAGAAAGAAGAATGTGGAAGAGTTGAAATACTAATATAAATAATTTACCTCATTGAGTATTTGAAGCACGTTAAATGTTTACCTTTCTATGAGGTCTCTTCAAATATGGCAACAGTAAGGATATCTAATGCTATCATGACATTTCTGTTCATCCAGATGTCATATCAAATTCAATTAATTTAAACAGTAGCTGGGTCTTCAAATACCATATGCTATCTCTAGTGAATATTTGTGCAATCCTACTTGCCAGATGTGAGAAGAGAACTTTGGACTAGTCCTCGTGTATTTCAAAATTGCTCTACTGTTTATTCTTATCTATATGTAGGGAAAATGAAGGGAAACTTCCTGAAGGACTACCTATTTTACAGGACTAGCATGAGGGAAATGTGCTTTGTAAGTTAGTTACAAAGCATTCTAAAAAGTGGATTATATACATATGTACATAAAAGTATATGAAGTATTATATATAATATAAAACTATACATACATCATATATAAAATAAAATTATATAAAATTATGTGATGGTACCTTTGTTATTTCCAAAGGTTTATAATTCCCTCCCTCCAAGAGACTCAAAGAATTTCTTACCTAGGGACCAAGTTTATGTTGATGGATAGAGATAGAGATAACTGTACAGAGATAGAGAAACTGCACTTGTGATCATTGGTGAAGGGAAGTTCCAGTTGCAGAAACTCTCTTTAGTAATGCACCTACTTTGTAACTTACAGATTTGCTGGGTAAGTGTGAGGTTATGTGACTTGCCAAGGGTCTATCAGTCAGTATCACAAACAGTAAAACTTGAACCCAGATTTTCTTAATTCTAAGAGAAGTTGTCTAGCCACTGTGACATGTTACCTCTCTTTCTGAGGATGAGACCAAATTCAAAGCTACTAAATATGCAGAGGAAGCATAGTACAGTAGAAAGAACACTGGTTCTGAAGTCAAAGAACCTGGTTTCAAATCCAGCCTCTGATGTGTACTACCTGTGTGACCTTGGACAAGTAACTTAATTTCTCTGTGCCTTTATTTCCTTCTCTGTAAAATGATGATGTTGAACCAGTTGGACTTTAGTTCCTTCCAGATCTAAGTCTATGATGATACAGTACATTTTTAGACCCATACTTTGAGTCTTTTCAGATTAGGCAAACTTCTGGAGCTTATGCTCTGTTGCTATATGAAGTCCTTGAGAACTCAGGGCCATATCCCCATAATTAAGACACATACTACTAGTTGATAATTACAATTATTCATTGTAATTCAATAACTACTTCAACCTACCATTTCTCTATACCCTCTTTCTAACTCTATTCCATAATATTCATTGATGTGTAAATTTTAATTTAAAATTAATCCCCTCACTTTTAGCCATTCCTTTTTTGGTGAGAAGCAAAAATTAGCGAGGGGTGACTAGGGCTTTGTCTGTGGGTGCCCACATTTGGATGGTGCTGAAAATACTTGCAGTCCTTCAGCAGCACAGACCTACTGAGTTTAGCACATATGGATTAAGCATGATTAATGAGTTAGAAGAAGTTACCAAAAGTCTACTTCTCCTCCTCTGTTCTTCATCCAGGTGAGAACATTTCTGGCTCATCTATCAGAACCCTCCAAATAGTTGCTCCCTGGTATCTTTGAGTTTATGTTACTAGATGACAGGATGATGTCCCAGGTCTCTCCCTCCCCATATTGCTCACCAGAATTTGTCTTAAGAAGTTGATTTGAGTATGATTTCTATGTTGTTTGCCCTACATGAAAATATTACTAATTATGTTTCTGTTCTTAACATATCAAATATATCCCTTGCTTACTGAATCTAATTTTTGGCCTATTTAAATGTCCCAACCTTATCTCTCATTAAAGCAGGGTTGAGGTTGTTAGAAAGTCTTCATTGTCCCCTAATGGGGTGACAAGAGTGACTACAGAGGCAATACAAAAAATGGAAAAATTAAAAAAAAATGTGATGGCAACAAAATTTCTTAGAGTAATCACTCCCCCCCCCAAAAAAAGGAGGGCTTATTTGGAATAGAATTAATGACAAATGGTACCTGTAACGATTGCAGCCCAGATACTTTTTAGACTATTCAGGTTAGCACCTCTTTGCTTCCTTTTTTTTTCTTTATCTCTTCCTCTGTCTCCCTTTCTTCCTCTTTATTTTTAATTGGGAGGTCTGTTTTTTGTCACTGGTATTATAAGAAGGAACACAATAGCCTCACCTTGCCCTAGCTGCTGACTGAGAGCTTCAAATGCAAGGATTTTTTTTTTCTGTCTCAGTTCAACCTTTGGGAAAAGGGCAGGCTGCTGTCAAATGTGAATTGTACTCAAGGGAGATGTGGAAGAATATGAATCTTATAAATTACAGAAAAGGTAGCCTCAATTTGATTTCTCCTAAAGTTTTGTTTATTTTTTTAAAAATTGGGGCCATGTCATTAGTCTTTAAACTGGTCCTTCTGTTCCTGATGGATAGCTAATACTATTTCTTTGGAAAATTGAACTGAGAAGCAGAAATGGTCACTGAGATCCAAGAAGAATAATTCTTCAGAGAAACACAAAGAAAGAGGTCAAATGTAGGAAAGATCAGTGAGCAAGTCAAGCCCTTGTCAAGAGAAATATACATACCATATCATTTGGCTCTTCCTCAGAGATTTGGCAACTGCAGACACTTTTTTCCTATGAACTCTGTTTTATTATGGAGTGTCTGGTCTTGTCTCCCTGTGAGTGACTGTAACAAAGTGTGTGAAGGGCATCTTGAGAAAGTGGACTAAAGCTAAAACCATTTAGAATTAACTACACCTTCAGAACCTTTTCACATTACAAGATTCCTCTTCTCAGGCTAATCTTCTGCTTTATATTCAAATTAAATCTAAAGTGATTAGTAGCACTTAAATTACAGTCTCTTCCTGTGATGACACGGTTAGCCTGAGAGGAAATTAAGTTAGGAAGACGGAGTTTGGTTTGATGAAGCACAGTTGCAAAATTATATGTCAGGGTCTGTATCAGTTTATGGCTTGGAAAATAACAGAGGAAGTTGGGCCCTAACAGTATTTTCTTCCAGGGTTTTCATATTGGAGATGTTAATTCATTTATAAAGATGCTGGGCCATAAAAGTATTAAGAATCTTGATTTCATTTCAAGTTTCCTTAAAATGTGAAATCTCACCATGTGCTTCATAAGGTAGAAGCCCTGGTGCCATTTCCCAAAACTAGCAAGCACACACCATTGTTCCAACTGGTTTTCATTTGTTTATTTTTAAATTAAAGCCTTGAAGTCATAGGCAGCTGTAGTCAGAAAAAAAAGATGATGATGAAGAAGAAGAAGGAGGAGGAGGAGGAGGAGGACGAGGAGGAGATTAATTTATGTATCAATTTATATGGAACACATTGTTGCTAACATTCCATTTCCAACTTGAACCTGCTTAATGGTGCTGATGGTATCCAGCAAAACATGCCATTTCATATTATAGGCAATATGAGACTTTTTCTTTTTTTGGATATGTTAAAGGTAATAGTGATCATTTATCTTCATTTGGACATGAGGAATATAACAGATCTTCTGGATGATGCTCCCTTTGGGAGATGAGCAGGTAGATTATTTTGCACTTTTAAGAGGTAATTGAAACATCTCAAATTGGAATTCAGGGATAGAAGCTCAAATAGCCAGGAGCATTATCATTTCAAAGTAGAAAATGAGGTTCACTAGTTACTAAATCAATATAAATAATAGGATTTTATTGGATAACTTTGGTCTTCTGAAATCTCACTCCTGATTTTTTGGCAGGTAACCTAAGAGAAGTCATAAAGTGTCAAAGATTTAGCTCCTTCCTTTTCTTGCTTTTTCACACTACCATGAAGAAACAGGCCAGTCTAAATCCAGATTGATCTATCAATCAATTTACATTTATTAAGCTCCTATTATATGCCAGTCTTTTCTAGGTCCTAGTGTTACAAAGTAAAGATGAGACAGTACCTTCCTTCAAATAAGGTAAGGCTCACCAAGACAGGGATTCTTAAACTTTTTTTGTTTTTTGAGTCATAGGCACCAGCTTCAAAGAAGGTTAGTGACACCTATGGACCCCTAATAAGAAAAATGTTTTGTAAATGTATAAAATATAATACAAAGATTGATGAAAGAAGAGAGTTATGTTGAACTATAGCTCTGTGTGATGTGTGTGTGTGTGTGTATTCATGATCCCCAGTTAAGAATTTCTATTACAGAAATGCAACATGTTCTTTGTTATTGTTCAGTCTTTGTGATTCCATTTGGAATTTTCTTGACAAAGATGCTGGAATGCTTTGACCATTTCCTTCAGAGAAGCAAATATAATATTTAGATAGATTGATAGATGGATATGTAAAATTGATTTTATATCTACTTCTCTGTGAACATGTCGTGTTACCTAGAGCGAACACACACACACACACACACACACACACACACAAGTGATAAGAGTGGCCACTGACACCTGAAGGTATCTGGCACTGTCTCTTCAAGGGGATACCTATCATTCAAAAAAATTAATTTTGCATGTAAAAGTTTTGATTTTGTGCTTAAACTACACCAATCAATTAACAAGTATGTATTATTAAGGAATTACTATGAGTCAAGTATTATTCTAAGGGCTGTAGAAACAAATAAAAGTAAAACCATCCCTTTTCTTCAGTTTACATTCTAATAGGGGAACAAGACTTTGCAAATAAGTGTATATAAGATGCAAACAGTGTAGAAGGAAGGAAGTCTTAGAAAGACTTAGAAAGACTAAAAAAATTACTATGTTCAATTTTTTTCAACACAGCTGGATGTCACAAATTTTAACTATGTACATCATAGTTGTCCCATACATGCCATTCATTGATTCTCAGATCTATAAGTACCCTCATCCCAAAAACTCTGCAGCAGAAAATCCCCTTTAAACCATCTTTAACAAGTTGTAATCTATTCTTGATTAGAATAACTTACATTTTTGTTTGTTTTGATTTTGTTCTTAACACAGAAAATTCTACTATTAAACAGTTCAACCTTTTATCCCTTAAATTGTTTGGCTTTTTTAAACTTCCATCCATTGATGCAAGTTCTTACCTCTATGGTCAAATAGAATATGTCTAATCTCTCTTACAAGGGCAGTTAGGTGGTACAGTAGTTAGAAGACTTATCTTCCTGAGTTCAAATCTGCCCTTAGATACTTACTAGCTGTGTGATTCTGGTCAAATCACTTAACACCATTTGCCTCAGTTTCTTCATCTGTAAAGTGAGTTGGAGAAGAAAACAGCAAACCACCCCAGTATCTTTGCTGAGAAAACCCCAAACATGGTCATAAATAGTCAGACACAAATGAAAATGACTGAACAGCAGCAACAACTTCTTTTCCATATTATAACTTCTCCTGTCTCTGCCATTTGCTTCCTACATCTCAATGGTCAATTACTTAACCTCTCAGTGCCTCGATTTACTGTTATGTAAAACAATGAGGTTCAATTAGGTGACCATTAAGGTCTCTTTCAAATATAAATTTTTAATCTTAATTTTTGAAAAAAAAATATGAAGCCAACTGTAAACACATATTTGCAGTTCTTTCAACTACTTTCCAAAACATTTAATGAAAAGTATTTTGAATCTGTTCTGTCTTAACAGTAGTATGAAGTCCACATTACCTCTGAACCTTTTCTATTAAAAAATTCTTCCTCCTGTGAAATGTTAGTTTGACTCTTTACAGGGGCCAAAATACATGCCACAAATATTTGCTATTTGAATGCTGCTCCACAAAAACTTAACAATCAATCATCAATCAATTTACTTATCATTCAAAAGAAAAAAACATTTAATTGTTGGTATTACAGGTTAATGAATAACATTTAGGCATTTAATTGCTGGTTTGCCATCGTAGTGTTATAAATGCCACATTTAAGACACACCCTACCCACTGCCAAAATTTATGACTATAGATTCATGAATAAGTCGGACTTGAATTACTTAGAAACTGCTCTGCCTAAAAATCAATTTGAAAGTTTAGTGTACAGTACATTACTAATATACTCAGCTGTCCAGGATCAATATGAGGTGGTTGTTAATCAACACTAGATCATATGCTACAAAGGACAGAATATAGTCAAGTGGCACAATGATTCCTTCTTGATTCGGCAATTGTATAGGGATGATAGTTACCAAATATCTTGGCACAGTCCATACTATCACATAATGGAAAGGAGAGAATTATTGTAAATTCTTACAAGTGGAGGGCATCTATCTGTGCCAGAAAGTGGTTGGAATAATACTGTGAGACAGCAGATAATGGAGAGGGAAGAACACAGAGCTATGAGTCAGGGAGCCTGGACCATATTATCCCTCCTAATCTAGCTCTAGCTGCCTCTGGCCTCAATTGTGTCTCCAGTGTAAAACTGAGGGGAGGGAAAGGCTTGAATTTTAATTCAATATCAGCAAACATTTATTAAGTGCTTACTTGGTGCAAGACACAGTACTAAATGCCAGATTGAAAAGACAAAAAGGGAAATTATTCCTGGCCTCAAGGACTTTATATTCTATGATAGGTGATGGGGGTGGAGGTGGAGGAGAATGAAGATGAGGCAAAAAACACATTTTCAGTAAAGTAAATGTCACTTGCAGATTAAGAATTCAGAAATTCCTTTATGTGACCCTCAGGTTCCATCATTCCATCTCTCCCTAGTTCTCATGACTGCCTCATGGTTCAGGAACTTCTAGTCTCTCCACCCCTGAGTACTCGAGTACTCTATGCCTGATCTAGTTTCACATTCCTATCTACCCATATTCTTTCATAAATATCTCTCCTTATTCTTTCTCTTCCTTCCTCCCTCCTTTCTTCCCTTCCTCCCTTGCTTTCCTTCTTCCTTCCCTTCCTCCCTTCATTCCTTTCTTTCCTCCCTCCCTTCCTTTACTTCCTCCCTCCTTCCTTTCATCCCTTCCTTTCCTCCCCCTCTTCTTCCCTTCCTTTCTTTCCTCACTACTTGCCTTTCCTTCTCCTCTTTCTCCCTTTCTTTCATTCCTTTCTTTCCTTCTCATTACCTTTCTTTCCTCCCTTCCTTTTCTCTCTTCCTTTCTTCCTTCTCTCCTTTCCTTCATCTCTCCCTCCTCCTCTCCCTTTTCTGCCTTATTTCCTTCATTCCTTCTCTTCTTTGTTTCTTTTTTCTTTCTTTCTTTCTTTCTTTCTTTCTTTCTTTCTTTCTTTCTTTCTTTCCTTTCTTCCCTTCTTTCTTTCTTCTTTCCTTCCTTCCATTCTTCCTTCCTTCATTTCTTTCTTTCTTCATCTACCTCATCTCTATTTATATAGTCTGTTCAGATTACATTGTTTTCTACTCTTGAATCCCTTGTTTCCTTAACTTTTCAACACTCAGCAATCATACCTTATCAAAATCCAACACTTGATTATCCTTATTGTCAGCCTTCTCTACTTCTACTCAGATGTTGCCTGCCTATTTTCAAGGAGGTTGAGCAGCAATTATGACCAGGTCTAGTACAAATGTATGTTATATAGCCCCATCTGGGCCATCAGTGAAGCAAAGCAATCTTTTTTTTTTAATTTTCTCCTAATTTATTCCAAATCTCTCACTAAAGTTATTAAACTGTTTTCTTCTCTCCTCAAATGTTGTATACCAGTCATCCCCCAACCTTCTCATCAGAGGACATTATCATACTTAAATGAGAAAGATTTAGGTGATTCACCACGACATGATACATCATGTATCTTCTCCCCCAGTCAAAATCTCAAAACTCATTGATATTATCCCCATCTAACTCTTCCTTTAAACTAATCTCTGATGAAAAGACAGCACATTTCTCCTCACTAAGGTCAACTCCTTTACTTAATCACATTTACTATAGCAGTTTACCACAACACTCATGCTTTTTCTTCCTGAACTTCAGTGTCTCTGGTTGCTTCCTTGTTGCTTACAAAAAAAAAATCCAGGTACTTTTATCTTAAATTAAAAAAATAATCTCACTTTAACTCTTTGACCCATCAAGCTACCATCTTCTCCATTTCATAAACAAATTCTATCAAAAGCTATCTATACTAATTACCTTTATTTTGTCTTTTAATCGCTTTTCTTCTCTTTGAAATCTAGTTTCTGACAAAGTTACTGAACTAGAAATTATTCTTTAAACTGCCAAATAATATGGTCTTTTCTCAATACTCTTCCTTAATTAATGTTCTCTGCAGCATATTGTGACACTCACATTTAAAAGATTTTCTTTTGTCCTTGGTTTTTATGACACCACTCTCTTGTTTCTCCTACCTACTTGACTTCCAAATATCTACTGTTGAATCATCTTCCATATCACTCCTACTGAAAGAAAAAAAATTGTTAATATAATGTCAGAAATTGTTAATATCAAATGTAATCTGGACTGCCACTCCCTTAATGATCCTAGTAATGTCAGAATTTCAGTGATATTTTTACATGCCTACACTTACGATATTTACTCTCAATTTGGTTGAGCTAAATCACACTCTAAGTCCTCCTCTACCAACATCACCACCCAGAGATTTTACTTTGTAAAGGAACTTAGCTCAACCTGGATCTCAGCTTCTAATATCCTTGCCCCCTTCCAATGGAGTACATGGTATGAAAGTCAAAACAGCCAGAATGAAGTGGTTTTCCTTGCCTGGAATGCCAAAGGCCACTGGAGTCATGACCAGGCCTTACTCCCTCATGCTACCAATTTCCTCTCTCCTCCTAAAGATATAAGAAGCTTTTGCATAGATCTTGGGGTTGAGAAATCCATTGTGCTTGGCACTTATGATACGTACCCACAATGTCTAATCTGTCAGAGAATATTATCAGTTTACCTCTTCAACATTCTCATCTTCTTTTTTTCCAATCACAAAGCTAGCACCTTAATTAAAGACTTAATCCAAGAATCTCTTTCCTTGACTCTTACAATATTGTCATATTTTTCTCCCTACCTCTAGTCTTTCTCCTGTCTAACTCATACTCCTATATAAGCTGCCAAATTTGTCATGAAAAAACAACCAACCAACCAAATAACCTCTATACTACTCCAATTTAGGGTACAAGTCCATAAAACAACATTGTTCCATAGCAGGTACAAGCTACAGCATGAATAAAATGATTGGTTCATTGAGAACAAAAGTCTCTACAGGGCAAGTAGACCTCCCAAAACTAGCCTTTTCTCCAGTACTTATCACACACAGACACAACACACACACACACACACACACACACACAAAGTATAATCATTCTGTGTTTCCAAATGGTTATCCCCTGCCCTTGGGGAATATTTTTGTGTTGGAGGGGAAAAGAGACTTCCTAATCTGCTAATTTGTCATTGGTCTGTTAATTTTTGCTTTTATCGTAACATCCCCCTCACCCTGGCAAACTTAATAAATGATTGTTAATTAGTTGTCTGAAAATAAAGTAGTTTATAGAGAAAAATAACAATGGGAAAGCCAGAAAAGTCTTCATATATGCAAGTCCCCTGAGGTATACCTAGAAGGAAGATAAGAAACAAAAGAATAGAGGGAGTATATACTAGCCATGGGAAGAACCGGAACCAAGGAAAGGAAGTAGAGATGAATTATCATTTCTGGGAAACTACTAGAAGCCAAGTGAGATTGGAAGGAAGTATGATTGGAGGGGAACAATTTGGGAAAAGGATAACATAAAACTATGTGGGTACCAAACTGAAGAGATAGGTTGTAGTAATTCCAGCCTATTCTCATAGTTTAGGTCTGACATTAGAATGAAATAAGGGACTAATAGAAGGTAATAGAAGGTTATAATTTAGCCAAAGGATATTCAACAAAGACCATTCAAAGCAGATCCTACAAACATCTCCAGCACTTACCTTGGAACATCTTTTTCCTCTAAACTGAAAGATAAAGCAGGATAGAGTGTTATGACTCTTATCTATATGACAACCACTAAATATGAATGTCCCTGACTCCATATAGGCAGGGGTTTTTATGCCCTTAGGTGAACAGGAAGTCATATGAAGACTGAGACCTTAGTCCTACAAGCCAATGAAAGCTGAAGGACAGTCTCAAGTACTTTAAGAAAAGAAATCCTAATCCACACTAATATATAATATTGCTCCTCCAGGAAAGGCTTGAAATGCCAAGCAGAGGAAGAAGTTTCATACCTCTTGTCAACTTTTGTGGTTCTATAATTTGACATACAGAAAATTTTCATCATTCATTCCTTCAGAAGCCTGCAATATTCTGACATTGGAAATATTTTATCTTATATATTAAGTAAAATAAATTTATTAAGTATATTCTAATTATAGAAGTTATAATAGAAATCAATTAAAAGTCAAATAGATGTCATAATTACTTCTGAAGAAGCTCCAGTATATCATAATGTAAAATTCATGAGGCTTAAGTAAATGGACATTTTGAACAATCTTTTCTCCTTTAACATTGAGAGAGAAAAAATTCCTGCTGTATTCTAATTTTTGGAAGATTAATAATGTAGAAGCAGCAGGGAGCAGTGGCCAGAGAGTAAACCATGGAGCCAAGAAAGTCCAAGTTCAAATTCTGCCTCTAAAACATACTGTGTGACTCTGAGAAAGTCTTTTAAATTTTCAGTACTCTAGGAAACTCTTAAACCTAAAAGTTGTAGAGAGAGTGCTGACCCACACTGGAAAAGAGAGTTTCCTTACAATCTAATTCCTTATATCAATGAAATTATAAGTCCAGTCTTTATGCCTTATCTGTGTTTTGACAATGGGTTAAATCTGAGTACTTAGCAACAGTCATTAAAAAAAAAAAACTAGAAAATTTATAAGATGCCATAAAAGTCCAATGAAACATGAAATATATATATAATTGTTAAGTAAATATGTATGTGTGTTTACACGTCCTAGTTCTAGTATGAAAGACCTATATTTTTGTTGGTGTGGGTACTCCCTCTATTAATTTAGATTGCCATGTCTCTTGATCCTAGCAGACAATCTCCAAGAATCTACCAAGTGAGAAAATACTACTAGCTGGTGGCCAGCTTCCTGATAATTGACTTTGTAAAACTGAGCTAAGCCTTCAGGAAACAGTACAGTCTGTAACTAGGCCTATACCCCAAGTCTTTACAACAGAAATAAGCTCCTTAAGGACACTAACTTAATTTCATTTTGTCTTTGTATCCTCAGTGCCTAGCATAGTACTTTATAAACAAGAAGCAATCAATAATGCTTGCTGGATTGTACTGGATTGATAGTTCCTTCCAGAACTTGCCCACTATTTTTATAGTCTTTAAGAACTAGGGGGAGGCATAATGGTAGGACTTTAATTGAGTTACTTAGACATGTGACTAGGTCACATGCATGTTTGTATGTGTAAGTAATGCACTTTTTAGTTTTCAGTTCAACAGCCTCAAGTCAATTCAACTTTCATTAAGTTTAGAGGCACATGTACTACATGCTTGGTCTACAAAGAGAGAGAGACACTTTGAATTTCCCAAATATACTACTGGGAGAGAGCAATGCAAGAGCAAAAGTGTCTTCTCAGTGTCAGTTGGTGATTGATCAAGTGTAAAGATGATCTATATGTGAGAAACTATCCTTAGAGACCCAGAAGTAAACTAACTCACCAGCATATTCAGTTGACTGGCCATGTGAGATATTTTAAATCAGAGTCAAAGCCACAAATCAAAATTGAGTAGTTAGCTAAAGGAGATCACCATCAGTTTGCAGTTAGCATAGATATGGATCAAGAAGCTTTGATCCATAAAAAAACAGTTGTTCATATGTTGGTGAACCATGAATCTAAGAATGTCATTTCCCAAAAAGAGGGAAATTAGATAGATGGATAGATAGATATAGATATGTGTATACTAATATACTATAACATATAATATATATACATAAAATATATAAATACTGAATTTTATATAATGTACATTAGAGTATATGTGCGCACACACACACACACACGCACATACACATATATATATCCTATATAATAGGTATCTATTTTCATGTCTGTGTGTGTATATATGGATGGATATATATACATATATGTTTGTATATGTATGTATATATATACAACGTATAGACACTGTATATAGTGTGTGTGTGCATACATATACATATTTACATGCATATATATGTGTATATGTATATATGTATATATATATATATATATGTATATAAACAATGGAACTTCCAAACAGGTAGGAGATTGTGTCATTAAATTCAAATCTCTATTTAATGTAATAGAAATGGGATGAAATCTGGAAAAGCAAAGAAAATGTTGGAATGTAAATACTATTTCATTTATTTGATATATGATCTTCCCAAAGCTCCAGGATTAAAGCTCAGAAACATAAACCTATTTTGTGTGTTCAAAAGGAAACTTCCAATCATGTGCTCTAAAGATGGCCTGGGAGTATACTATTAATTCCCTATCCTTACATTTTGATCATATCTTATTACTCTCTTGTAACTAGTATTGTAATTACCTGTTTTTGCTGAGACTAGGATGGAAGCAACAGATTGCAAACCTGGTTACAATTATAGACCTGTAAACCTGGTTACAATTACATCTGATTACATGGTGTGGGGAAACCCCTAGCAGCAGTTTATATGTTTTTTTTAATTGAATGGAAGAGATTATGGATGAAGAGGAAGGAAAATCTGATTAGAAGACATCACTTTAGAGAAAATAGCAAATCAGTATCCATGTTAGCTCAAAGGAAATATATAGATATAGATGATATAGATATAGATATAGATATATAGATATATAGATATATAACATAAAAGCACTGTTTCAACCAAATAAAACAGATACATATGTAATAGAAAAATTACAGATAAAACAAACAAACAAAAAAAGACCCTTGTCAGATTATACATGAATCAAAAAGTCTTAGAACTGATGCCAAAAAAGGAAAAAATGTCATGGAGGAATTTCCAAGCAATGTAATTTGTGAAATAAGCATAAACAACAACAAAATAAGATCCTGGGAAAGGAATAGTAAGTCTACATGACTAATGAAGTGGGAAATGGTGTGTTCAATAGCTCTTAACCACATTTCAGAAGGAAATCAAGTATTCAGCTTTGGTTTACATAAGACTAAAATCAAAATCTATTGGAAAGAAACTGGTTAAAAACAATTCCCTGAACTTCACAACTCTGTTCTTAAAGAGAAACAGAAATTTTAAAAAAATTAGCTAAGAGAACACAGATCTAAATATTTTAACTTACATATTGAAAAGAAACAGGACAGAAATTCATTACTCTGATCATGTTTTCCCTTTCATATAAAGCATTGCAAAATGTGCAGGTGAATACTAAGGTATTTTCATTTTGCAGTATAAGTTCTTATTTACTTACACTAAGGTAATATGTTCTTACTATTATGCAGTCAGTTTCTTCAGTCCAGTCCTAGGCATAACTAAAATAGACTGGTGGGCTGGGAATAATGGATAAAAGTCAGGAAAGATCTACACATCAAGGTAATCCTTTTGTGAAGAAGAATGCTCATAATAGTTCACATTAATGTAATACTTTAAGGGTTTTCAAAATTCTTTCTTCATAACATCATTGTGACACAGGTAAGGCAAATATTACCATTCTGTTTTACAAACAAAGGTTCTGGAAGTCTAAAGGATTTGCCCGAGTCTCAAAATGGTGACCACAATCAATAAACAAGTACCTACTCTGTGCCACTCCTTGAGTTATGTGGTAAGGGTACAAATACAATGAATGAAACAATTACTACTCAGCAAGGACTTAATTCTAATGTAGGAGACAAGAACATGTATAAGTGAATGGTTGGGTAACTATATGTATATATGGAGAGGAGAGGGGAGAGAGGGAGAGAAAGAGAGAGAGAGAGAGAGATCCAAAAAAAGTAGAAAGTCAGGCAGTTTGAGGGGGAAAACATTAGCATTTGGGAGGATCTGAGTAACTTGAAGGAAAAGAGGGATTCCATGAGGCAGATGAGGAGAGAGTGCATTTTCTGAATAAAAAAAAATTAAAGAGAAGAGTAATGTATAATGGGGACAGCTAAGTGGCATAGTGGATAGTGTTGGGTCTGGAGTCAGGAAGAACTGAGTGCAAACCTGGCCTCGGACACTTACTATACATGTGATCCTGGGCAAGTCTCTCAACTCTGTTTGCCTCATTTTAATCTATAAAATGAGCTGGAGAAGGAAATGGCAAACAACTCTAGTGTCTTTGTCAATCCCAATCCCAAATTGGGTCTCAAAAAGAGGCACAACTGAAACAACTGAACAACAAAAACAATGTGTTAGAAGTCTGAAAAGATAGTGTAGAACAAGGGTATAAAGAATTTTAAAGCTAAACAAAGGGGGAGGTGGGATCAAGATGAGCAAAGGTAGGGACTTGACTGAGCTCTTCCCCAAACCCATCCAAATACCTTTAAAAAAATGACTCTAAATAAATTGTGGAGCAGCAGAATCCACAAAAAGACAGAGTAAAATGAATTTCCAGTCCAAGAAGGCTGGCAGGAAAGTTCTGTTGCACCCAGGTGAGAGAGGAGCACAGTCCAATACAGGCCATGCCAGCACTGGTCAGCACACCCAAAGCAATCTTCAGGGTGACTTAATCGGTGGCATCAGTGGCAGTTTCCAGACCTCTCAGCCCATACACACCAAAGACAACTTGAAAGGTCGACAGGAAGAGTTTGTTGCACCTAGGTGAGAGTGGAGCACAGTCCAGCCCTGGCCCTAGCATATCCCAGGCTCCAGGAAATCAGGAGCAGGCCTTAGGAGCCACTGAATCAGCAGTAACCGTGGCAGTGATTGCTTTCAGAGCTCTCAGCCAATAGACAGTAATAGGGTTGAACAATTGGTTAGAAAAAGTTTATAGGCATGTTCTTACTAGCATTTAGGCAGGACTCTGTTGCTTTGTGCATACTCAGATACTGGTTACAGTCCTGGTTGGCAGTCTTAGGGTGAGGAGGAGCACTAGCATAGCAGAGCTTATGGACACAGTGGAGGGAGAACCCTCCTAACAATTCCAGGGCAAAAAAGAGTGCTTGGGGTTGCTCACAAACCAGAGCACAGGCCACGAAAGTGGGAAACACCTCTCCTTAGATCATACCACCCTGGAAGAACCGAAAATTTACTGTTCCGTAGAAGTATCTCTGAAAACAGTTGACAAAAACCCTGAAGCTTGGAACAGTTCACTCTCCATGCTAGAAGCAGAGCCCTAACATAATAAACAGTTAAAAAGTCAAGTAATAGGCTGGGAAAATGAGCAAAAAATGGGAAAAAAATACTCTGACTATAGAAAGTTACTATGGTGACAAGTAAGATCAAAATGCATACTCAGAAGGAGACAACAAAGTCAAAGCTCCTAGGAGGCACTCAAAGCCTCCTAGAAAAATATGAATTGGTTTCAGGCCATGAAAAAATTCAAAAAGGATTTCAAAAATAAATTAAGAGAGGTAGAGGAAAAATTGGGAAGAAAAATGAGAGTGATGCAAGAAAATCATGAAAAACGAGTCAACAGCTTGGTAAAGGAGACACAAAAAATGCTAAAGAAAATAACACCTTAAAAAACAGACTAGCCCAAATAGTAAAAGAGATCCAAAAAGTCAATGAGGAGAAGAATGCCTTAAAAAGCAGAATTGGCCAAAAGTAAAAGGAGGTCCAAAAGCTCACTGAAGAAAATAATTCCTTAAAAATTAGAAAGGAGGGGCAGAGCCAAGAAGGCAGAGCAAAAGCAGTGACTTGTTTGAGTTCTTCCCCAAACCCTTCCAAATACCTATGAAAAATGGCTCTAAACAAATTCTAAAGCAGCAGAATGCACAAAAACACAGAGTGAAACAAATTTCCAGCCCAAGACAGCCTGGATGGTTGATTGGAAAGGTCTATTGCGCCAAGCAGAGAGAAGAGTGCAGTTTAGTGTGGGTGCACTGGCCTCAGCAAACTTGGAGCAGGCCTCAGAGGACTGAATTATGGGCAGCTGTGGTGGTTTCCAGACTTCTCAACCCATGAACTCCAAAGACAACTTAGAAGGTCAGTAGGAAAAGTCTGAGTCTGTGGTGGTGAGAGAGAAGCGTGCAGTCCCAGCCCCAGTCCCCAAGTTTTGCCCCAGGGCAGCAGCTGCTTCCTAAGCTTCTGGCCCATTGACTATGGGGGAGTCCAGTGGCTGATCAGAGGGGGATTGCAGAGGTCTCTTTGCTGGTGCTGAGGCAGGATTCTCTTGCTTTGCCCATGCTTGGATCACAGTTCTGGGTGGCAGTCCTGGGATGAGGAGGAGACTGGCATGGTGTAGCTTTAGTGGCTGTGGAGAAGAAATCCTCCTCACAGTTAAAAGAAAAGGGTTCTCATGGTCACTCATAGACCAGAGCACCGGCCAGGAAGGGAGTAAACACACCTTACCCTTGATCATAGCACCTTGGAAGAACTGAAAATTTACAGGTCCTTAGAAGTATCTCTGAAAACAGCTGCACAAAACCCCCAAAGCTTGGGACAGTACATTCTCTATATTGGAAACAGACCCCTACCTTAACAAAGAGTGTATAACTCAAGTAATTGGCTGGGATCATGAGCAAGCAGAGCAAAAGAAGTCAGATCATAGAATCTTTCTTTGGTGACAAAGAAGATCAAAACATACAAACAGAAGAAGACAACAAAGACAAAGCTCCTACATCCAAAGCCTCCAAGAAAAATGTGAATCAGTCCCAGGCCATGGAAGAGCTCAAAAATGATTCTGAAAAGCAAGTAAGAGAAGTAGAAGAAAAACTGGGAAGAGAAATGAGAGTAATGCAAGAAAATCATGAAAACCAAGTCAACAGCTTGCTAAAGGAGACCAAAAAAAAATACTGAAGAAAATAATACCTTAAAAAATCACCTAACCCAAATGACAAAAGAGGTCCAAAAAACCAATGAGGAGAAGAATGCATTGAAAAGCAGAATCGGTCAAATAGAAAAGGAAGTCCAAAAGCTCAATGAAGAAAATATTTCTTTAAAATTAGAATGGAGCAATTGGAAGCTAGTGACTTTATGAGAAATCCAGACATTGTAAAACAAAACAAATATTGTGAAAACACAAACAGGATAACACAAGATTTAACAGCTTCTACATTAAGAGATCAGAAGGCATGGAATATGATATTCCAGAGGTCAAAGAAGATAGGATTACCTCCAAGAATCACCTACCCAACAAAATTGAATGTAATCCTTCAGGGGAAAAATGGTCATTCAGTGACGTAGAGGACTTTCAAGCACTCTTGATGAAAAGAGCAGAGCTGAATAGAAAATTTAACTTTCAAATACAAGACTCAAGAGAAGCATGAAGAGGTAAACAGGAAAGAGAAATCATAAGAGACTTATTAAGGTTGAACTATTTCCTGCATGGGAAGATGATATTTGTAACTTACAAGACCTTTGTCAGTATTAGGGTATTTGGAGGGGAAAATTATATGTATAGATAGATAGATAGAGGGCACAGGGTGAGTTGAAGATGAAGGGGTGATATCTAGAGAATAAAATCAAGGGGTAAGAGAGGATTATACTAGGAGAAGAAGAAAGAGAGAGGTAGAATAGGGTAAATTGTCTCATATAAAAAAGTTAAGAAAAGGCTTTTACAGTGGAGAGGAAGTGAGGAAAGGTGAGAGATAATGAGTGAATCTTATTCTCATCAGATTTGCCTTGAGGAGGGAATAACATACACACTCAATTGGGTATGGAAATCTATCTTACCCTATAGGAAAATAGGGGGGAAGAGGATAAGAGAGCAAAGGGTGGATGACAGAGGGGAGTTCAGATTGTGGGAGGAGGTAATCAGAAGCAAACACTTATGAGGAGGGACAGGGTCAAAAGAGAGAATAGAATAAAGGGGAGGGCAGGACAGCATGCTAGGAAATATAGTTAGTTTTTCGCAAAATGACTACTATGTAAGTGTTTTGCATGACTACACATGTATAACATGTATTAAGTTGCTTGTCTTCTCATGTCAAGGAAAAAATATTGCAAGCAGCCAGAAAGAAACAAATCAAGTATTGTCAGCCACTGTTAAGATAACACAAGATTTAGCAGTTTCTACCTTAAAGGATCAGAGGGCTTGGAATATGATGTTCTGGAGGACAAAGGAGCTAGGATCACAACAAAGAATCACCTACCCAGCAAAACAGAGTATAATCCTTCACGGGGAAAAATGGTCATTCATTGAGATAGAAGACTCTCAAGCATTCTTGATAAAAAAAAAAAAACAGAACTGAATAGATAATTTGACTTTCAAATAGAAGTCTCCAGACAAGCATAAAAAAGTTAACAGAAAAGAGATATCATAAGGGACTTAATAAAGTTAAACTGTTTGCATTCCAACATGAAAAGATATTTGTAACTCATAAGACCTTTCTCATTATTAGGATAGTTAAAAGGATTATATGTAGACACAGAGTATAGGTATGAGTTCAATATGAAGGGAAGATATCTAAAAAAAAAAATAAAATTAAGTGGTGATAGAAAATTGTACTGGGAGAAAGAGAAAGGTAGAGGTAGAATGGTGTAACTTATATCACATAAAAGAGGCCAGAAAAAATCTTTTACAGTGGAGGGGGAAAGGGAGAGGTGAGAAGATGTGAGTGAATCTGATTCTCATCAGAATTGGCTCAAATAGGGAATAACATACACTCTCAATTGGGTATAGAAACTTATCTCACCCCACAGGAAAGTAGGAGGGGAATGGGGATAACAGAAGGGGTGGTGATAGAATGGAGGACAGATTGGGGGAGGAAGTAGTCAGAAGCAAAACACTTTTGAGGAGTGACAGGGTAAAAGGAGAAAGAGAATAGAATAAATGGGGGGGGGAGAGGATGGAGGGAAATATAGTTAGCAATAGCAACCATGAAAAACAATTTAGGCTCTAATTCTTAAAATCTAGCCACTGCTGGAATTCCTAAAATCTAGCCAATGCTTAGATTTTTATAATCTAGTCACTGCTTACCCAGGTTTCAGACTCCTTAAGAGTCTGCCCAATATGATGGATGTTCTAATAAACTTTGTCTTTGGCTGAAAGAAGGCTTGGGTCGAATTCTTTCGGGCAGGACCCACATGTTGTGATTTTGGGGTCCCAGACCCCCGAACCCCTAAACCGCATCATTTTGGTGGCCCGTACAGGGAAACTGCCTAACCCCAAGTTCTTCTCCAGTCAAGACTGAAGGTATGTAAGCCTCCTCTCCCTCCCTTTCTTGCTCTGTAGTTGGGGGTCACTCTCCAAGCACCAAGGCTTAGAGATGCTTTTCAGGCAGACAGTTACGAGGCTGTCTCGCATTCAGCCTAATACTCTCATGCTCGATTTGAAGTCATGGACCTGGGTACACCTTCCGCAACATAGAGGACAGGGATAGACGCCCCATCCAGAAGTGTATGTCCAATTCTGTCAGTTCTCTCGGCGCTAGAGAATTGGGGAAAAACTGCAGGTGCTTTTTGGTTCCCTGAGGCTTACTTACTCCCCTCCTTCTACACCCCTGAACCCTCCTTCATGGAGGTTACAGGGGAAAGTTAAAACACCTGAAAATATCTTGGCAGATTCTGGAGGTTTTGTGATTGATCATTAAGGAGTTTTGAAGCTCCTCCTTACAACCCTGGTCACTCCTTTCTCCCACTCCCTTCCCTTGAGTCAAGAGGATATGGTTGACTCCACTCATAGGAGAAGAGAGTTTTACCCTTTACCCCTCACTTTTAATTTTGCCCTCCCCCACCTGGGAAAGGAAGGAGGGGGGAGGGGCAGCAGCTATGGTGTGGGCCCTCCTGGCGATGGCCTTGGGCTCCAGGGCAACCTTTGCCTGGAAGCATCACCCAGGTTCAGCACATCCTGCTCAAGGTAAAGAAGCTGGCCTCTGAGCTTGGGTAAGCATCCTCTTTTAAATTTGTAGTTTTAACTGTTAAGGATGAGATGTTGATTCTCTGTGTAAAGTAATATGGAAGTGCATTTAACAAAACTGAAGTCACCTGACTGGTAATGGGTTTGTTTCAAGTTTCAAATTGGGGAACTTTCTGTATCAGTTATGTCAAGCAACTTTTCATAATTTGGTTACTGCTAAAATAATTTACTATTGTTGGTTATTGTTTTAATGTGTAAACTAGTCAAAAAGCTTGTTTGGGTTATGTATGGCTTGCTGAGAATTTGGAGGTATATAGAAATCTCTAATGATTAGCTTTTTACATTAGGATAAATTTAAGTTTGAGATGTAAATCCTGGAAAAGTTTTCCTAAGCTGTGATTAGTAAAACTTGCTGTTTGAGGTAAAAGCTCATAGGATTTTATTTTGAGTTGTCTGATGGGTCATAATCCATTGATAATCAACAATCCACCATCTGAGAGAAATGTCATAAGCTACTCAGATAAGGTGATACTGATGGGAAGTCAGCATTGGGAAAAGCTGAGAGGACAATTTTAGCTTCAGCCTAAGATGGGATCCTCCTGGCTCAGTTTCCCCATTATGTTCCTTTGAAAGGGAATGTTACCCACGTGGCTATTCCTGAATCTGCCTATGAGGTGGATTTGATACTGCATGCGTGGTTGGAAAACTGAATTATCTGAATCCAAACAGAGCTAAGAATGTTTTATCCTGTCAAAGTTGGGCACTAACTCTAGTCCCTGCTTTATATCTGGGCCCTGCAGGTTTTTTTTTTTCTGTCAGATTTGTGTCTTCCAGACTATGAGCCATTCACCTACAGTTGGTAGCAAACAGTGAGTACCAGGCAATGTCCCCCTATTGTTCCCTGGATTCAGCCTGTGCTCGGTTCCAGTCAACCTCCTCTTTGGGACACCCTCAAGGCAGGGACAGCTCTATGCCCCTTGCCAGCAGGAAGCAATTTCAGAAGCTGAGACCTTCACCCCTTACTCCAGAAGAATTTGTTTGAGGGGGTAATGAGGGGGTTGGGATTTGGGCCCCAGAAAGGAAAAGCACTGGACTGTCCCACATGGCCAGATCTCTGGCTTGAGCCTGAAGCTATGGTCCCATCAACTGGCCTTTCTTTGTGGCTATACCCAATCTCCCACCCTTAACCTAGCCTAGACCTCCCTGTGTCCCCAGACCACTTCCCACCCTTAATCCTATCTGGGCTCCATTATCCCTTGGCCACCCCTGGAGTTCTATTACCTCAGAGACTACTTGGCCACTCATAGATTCCCCCCCCCCATTGTCTTTCTGTATATAAGGTCCATCTTGTCTCCATTAAGATGCTCTGATTCTTAAAATCTAGCCATGGCTTAGATTCTATTCCTAAAATCTAGCCACTGCTCAGATTTTCACAATCTAGCCAATAGCCCATAGATGCTCAGATTCCTTAAGAATCTGGCTAATAATGACGAATCTTCAATAAACCTTGTTTTTGCCTGAAAAAAAGAAAAACAATTTAAAGCAAATTTATCTGATGAATGCCTCATTTCTCAAACATATAGAGAACTGAGTCAAATTTGTAAAAATGAAACCTATTCCCCAATTGATAAATGATCAAAAGATATTAACAGTTTTCAGATGAAGTAATCAAAGCTATCTATAGTCACATAAAAAAATACTCTCATTATTGATTGGAGAAATGCAAATTAAAACAATGTTGAGGTACTACCTCATATCTATTAGATTGCCTAAGAAGACAGAAAAGGTAAATGACAAGTTGGAGGGGATGTGGGGAAAAATGAGACATTAATGCTCTGTTGGTGGAGTTGTGAATTGATTCAACCATTCTGTAGAGCAATTTGAAACTATACCGAAAGGGCTATAACACCATGCATATCCTTTGACTCAGCAATACCACTACTAGGTCTGTATCTAAAAATAGATAAAAAACCAAAATGAAAAGGACATAAATGTAAAAAAAAATATTCATAGAAGCTCTTTTCTTGGGGCAAAGAATTAGAAATTGAGGGGATGCCTTGCAATTGGGAAATGGCTGAACAAGTTGTGATATAAGACTGTTATAGAATACTATTGTAGTATAAGAAATGATCAGCAGGATGCTCTCAGATAAACCTGGAAAGACTTGCATGGGCTAATGCAAAGTGAAATGTACTGCGTACAAAGTAACAACAGTATTGTAAGATGATCAGCTTTGAATGACTTAGTTATTCTCAGCAATGCAATGATCCAAGACAATTCTGAAGGACTTACGATGAAAAAATATTATCTGTTCCCCAGAGAAAGAACTGATGGCGTCTGAATACAGATTGAACCTTTTTTTTTTACTTTATTTTTCTCGAGTATCTTTTGTCTATGTTTTCTTTCACAACATAACTACTATGGATATGTTTTGCATGACTACACATGTATAAACTATATTAAACTGCTTGCCTTCTCCAGGAGAAGGGGTGGGAGGGAGGAATAGAGAGAATTTGTAACTCAAAATTTTAAAAATTAGTGTTTAAAATTATTTTTACATGTAAGCTGCAGAAAACTTTAAAAATTAAAATAAAAAGACCATATTGAAAAAGCTAAACTAAGGAATTTATATATAGCCTATGCAAGTTTGAGGATCCTTATCCCAACACCCACTGAAGGTCAGGTCCCCCAAGCTCAGCCACCTATTATATTTTTAGGGGCTACCCCTGAGGAATAAGGGGTATATGATAATTACTTCAGCTTGAGCACCAAACAATGTGCTTTCCTCCAAAATTATTTATTGAGAACTAATTTGGTTAGCCAAGCTTAAGTGGCTTTTAGAATAGAGTCTTTTCTAAGGTGTTATAGTGAGAAGAGTTGGTATAAAATAGAAAACATGACGCAAAAGTCTATGACACACATTCCCACAAAAATGTGTATAATCTAAAGGAGAAATGAACTAAAGATTAAAGAGCAAATGTGTCCCAGCTCTTACATGCTGGAAGTCCTTTTCTCTCATTCAAGAAATGCTAAAGAAGTTTTCCTTAGACAGGGCATAATCTCTCTTCTGGGATCCTTACAGGGCCATGAAACTGATCTGTACTTGACTGATAATGATACTGAGCTGTTCCTGCCAGTTAATTCAGTGTCTCTGTATATGACGCCAAAGAGAAGATGGGAAGTAAACGTGCATTTGATTCTATAGGGAATAGGAATCCACTAAGATTTTTGAGTAGTGGAGGGTCAAATCAAATCCTCACTTCAAATAAATCACTTTGCCAACACTGTAAAACAGAATTGAGGCAAAGTAAGTGATTAAGAGCCCATTGCAATAATGTAATCAGGAAACAATGAGAGGCTAAACCATAGTAGTAGTTGTGTGAGTGAAGAGAAGGGATAGGCATTGAGAAATGGTATGGAGATAGAAAAAGCATGGTTTGGCAATTGATTACATATGAGTGGTGAGGAGCGAGGATTCAAAGAAACCACTGTTTACTCAACAATGAGACTAGAAGCATGATATTGGGAAGTTTGAAAGAGGGGAAAATTGGTATTCAAAGCTAGATATTAATTTCAAGCACTCTTTCCATTGCATCATAGCAAAATGTTACCAGAAAAAGTAGATTGTTTTAGGGAAAATCACTCACTTTCTGACAATTCTTTCAGAGAGTAATCCTTGTTTTAAAATTTATTTATTTACTTTTAGTTTTAAACATTCACTTCCATAACATTTTGAGTTCCAAATTTTCTCCCCATGTCTCCCCAAGATGGCATATAATTTGATATTGGCTCTACATATACATTCATATTGAACCTGTTTTCACATTAGTCATGTTGTAAAAATTAGAACCAATGAGAGAAACCACAAGAAAAAAAAAGAAAGAAAAGAGAGAGAGCAAATAATATGCTTCAATCTGCATCCAGACGCCATAGATGTTGTTTGTTTTGTTTTGTTTTTTTTCCCCATCATGAGTCCTTTGGAGTTGTCTTAGATCCTTGCACTGCTAAGGAGAAATAAGTCTATCAAAGTTAGTCATCATACATTGTGGCTGTTACTGTGCACAATGTTCTCCTGGTTCTGTTCACTTCACTCACCATCAGTTCATTCAAGTCTTTCCAAGTTTTTCTGAAGTTTATCTGCTTATCATTTCTTATAGTACAATAGTATTCCATTACATTCATGTAACACAACTTGTTCAGCCATTCCCTAATTAATGGGCATCCTCTCAATTTCCAATTATTGGCCACCACAAAAAGAGCTGCTATACATGTTTTTGGACATGTGGGTCCTTTTCTCATTTACATGATCTCTTTGAATACAGACCAAGAAGTGGTTCAAAGGGTAAGTGTGCACAGTTTTATAGCTCTTTCAGTATACTTCCAAATTGCTCTTTAGAATGGCTGGATCAGTTCACAACTCCACCAAGAATACATTAGAGTTTCAATTTCCCCACATCATCTCCAACATTTATCACTTTTTCTGTTTTGTCATGTTAGCCAATCTGATAGGTGTGTTGTGGTACCTTGGAGTTGTTGTGATTTGCATTCCTCCAATCAATAGAGATTTAGAGCATATTTTCATATGACTATAGATAACTTTAATTTCTTCATCTGAAAACTGCCTGTTCATATCCTTTGACCATTTGTAATTGGGGAATGACATGTATTTTTATAAATTTGACTTAATTCTCTATATATTTTAGAAATGAGGCCCTTATCAGAGAGACTGGTTGTAAAAATTCTTTCCCAATTTTCAACCTTCCTTCTAATCTTAGTTGCATTGGCTTTGCTTGTGCAAAAACTTTTAAATTTAATGTAATTAAAGTTATCCATTTTGCATGTCGTGATGTTTTCTATCCCTTTTTGGTCATAAATTTTTCCATTCTCCATAAATAGGTCAGGTAAACTATTCTTTGCTTTCCCAGCTTATAGTATCAGCCTTTATATCTATATCATGTACCTAGTTTGACTTTATTTTGGTATGTGGTGTAAAATGTTGGTCTATACATAGCTTCTGCCATACTCTTTTCCAGTTTTCTCAGCAGTTTGTTTTTTGTTTTTTCAAATAGTGACCTCTTATAGAAGCAGGAGTCTTTGGGAAAGTTCCATGAGAGAGGTATATACATACATATAACATATGTGTGTATACACACATATGTACACAAATGTACATATTTATGTATGTACACATGTACACGCACATATATATGAGAGTTCAATTTTTCTTAATCTCTATTTTGTAGAATTATTTTCATAATATTCTTGACTGCTAAGTCAGATAGATATGTGTTCAATGGCCTATTGTTTTACTTTTCTTTTTTGTTTTTTTTTTTACAAAAATCATCAAATAAAATTGAACTATTGTTATTTGAGAGGCAATCTGTCCAAGAGGATAGAGGATTCAGGAAGATCTGAATTCAAATCTTACCTCTGACACATAGTATCTATGTTTTAGTGCCTTTTCTGTGTAGCTGTATGGTTTTTATAAGTTATTTCTCCTAAAATGAAGGCATTAGACTCAAATATTTCTAATATTCCTAATAGCCCTAGGAGTATTTTGATTACTTGTTTGAGACATATATGTCTAGCATTTTTCAATCATTCCATAGTAACATTGGCATATTTTTTCCTATGGATACTTCTTACGTGGAAGATCTTTCAGTCTGAAACTAAAGTCAAAATCAACTCTGATTTTTTTTTTTTTACTATAAGTGAATGAAGAATGATTATGTAAGAACTAATACTTTTCAATTGACTTCAACACACACTGAAAAAGCACCTTTTATTGGCAAGAAATGTTGTAAGGAAAATTATTTTCTCTGGGGTTCTCCAAAGCCCAAATTCTTGAAAAAATGCAAATATTTTTCTCTAAATTTACCCAAAATTTTAACAGTATACAAGCCTAAAAATCATAGCTCTGAAATTCATTGGAATGGAAAGGAGATCATTACAAATTCTGGCATTTTCTCACAACTGCTTTAAGATTTCTTCCTTCAGATATATTTTCAAAAGAATCCAATCAGAGTTAGAGAGCCACTCTTATTCATAAATAATAGCCCATGACTTTTCCAAAATGCATGATGTCTAGAAAAAATCATTATTCCACAAATATTTATTTATTTTCTTTTTCATTAATTTATTTTGATTTATCAACAATCACTTTTATATGCTTTTGAATTTAAAATTTTTCTCCCCCTTCCTCCCCACCACCCTCCCCAAAATGGTGCACAATGTGATATAGGCTATACATATCCATTCCTATTAAACGTATTTTCACATTAGTAATGTTGTAAGTAAAAATTAGAACCAATAGGAGGAACCACCAGAAAGAGGAAACAAAATTCAACAGAAGAGAAAAAAAGAATAACAAATAGTATACTTCAATCTGCATTCAAAATCCATAGTTCTTTCTTTGGATGTGGATAGCATTTTCCATTATGAGGCCTTTGGAGATGTCTTGGATCCTTGTATTGCTGCGAAGGGTTAAGTTTATCAATATTCGTCATTGCACAACGTGGCTGTTATTGTGTACAACATTTTCTTGGTTCTGCTCACTTCACTCAGCATGAGATCATACAAGTCTTTCAAGGTTTTTCTGAAGTCAGCCTGCTCATCATTTCTTATAGCACAATAGTATTCCATTACATTCATATACCACAACTTGTTCAGCCATTCCCCAATTGATGGGCATCTTCTCAATTTCCAATTCTTTGCAACCACAAAAAGAGCTGCTATGAATATTTTTATACATGTGGGTCCTTTTCCCATTTGTATGATCTGTTTGGGATATAGCCCTAGAAGTGCTATTGCTGGGTCAAAGGGAATGCACATTTTTATAGCCCTTTTGGCATAGTTCCAAATTGCTCTACAAAATGGTTGGATCATTTTACAGCTCCACCAACAATGTATTAGTGTTGCAGTTTTCCCCACATCTTCTCCAACATTTATCATTTTCCTGTTTTGTCACATTGACCAGTCTGATAGGTGTGATGTGGTACCTCAGAGTTGTTTTTATTTGCATTTCTTTAATCAATAGTGATTTAGAGTATTTTTTTCATATGACTATAGATGGCTTTAATTTCTTCATCTGAGAACTACCTTTTCATATCCTTTGACCATTTATCAATTGGGGATTGACTTGTATTCTTATAAATTTGACTTAGTTCTCTATATATTTTTAGAAATGAGGTCCTGATCAGAGAGATTGGTTGTAAAAATTCTTTCCCAATTTTCTACCTTCTTTCTAATCTTAGTTGCATTAGCTTTGTGCAAAAACTTTTCAATTTAACATAATCAAAGTTATCCATTTTGCTTTTCATAATGTTCTCTATCTCCTGTTTGGTCATGAATTCTTCTGTTCTCCATAGATCTGATAGGTAAAAGATTCCTTGCTCTTCCAGATTGCCCATAGTATCAGTCTTTACATCTAAATCAGGAACCTATTTTGACTTTATTTTGGTATATGGTGTGAGATTTTGGTCTATGCCTACTTCCTGCATACTCTTTTCCAGTTTTCCCAGCAGTTTTTTTCAAAGGGTGGGTTCTTATCCCAGAAGCTGGGGTCTTTGGGTTTATCAAATAATAGATTACTATAGTCATTGACTAGTGTGTCTTGTATATTCAATCTATTCCACTGATCCACCACTCTATTTCTTAGCCAGTACCAAGCAGTTTTGATGATTGCTACTTTATAATACAATTTAAGATCTGGAATGGCTAGGCCACCTTCCTCTACATGTATTTTCATTAGTTTCCTTGATATTCTGGAACTTTTGTTCTTCCAAATGAATCTTGTTATTATTTTTTCTAATTCTATAAGATAATTTTTTGGTAGTTTGATTGGGATGGCACTGAATAAGTAAATTAGCTTAGGTAGAATTGTCATTTTTATTATACTAGCTTGGGCTACCCATGAGCAACTGATGTTTTTCCAATTGTTTAGATATGACTTACTTGTGTGAAAAGTGTTTTGTAATTGTGTTCATAGAGTTACTGGGTTTGTTTTGGGAGGTAGACTCCTAAATATTTTATAAGGTCTACAATAAATTTAAATGGAACTTCTCTTTCTTTCTGTTGCTATTGGGCTTTGTTGGTAATATATAGAAATGCCAATGATTTATGTGGGTTTATTTTATAGCCTGCAACTTTGCTAAAGTTGTTTATTATTTCAAGTTTTTTACTTGATTCTCTAGGATTCTCTAAGTAATAATTATGTCATCTGCAAAGAGTGATAGCTTTATTTCTTCTTTGCTTATTCTAATACCTTCAATTTCTTCTTCTTCTTCTCTTATTGCTAAAGCTTACATTTCCAGTATGACATTGAACAACAGTGGTGATAATGGACATCCTTGTTTCACTCCTGATCTTATTGGAAATGCTTCTAGCTTATCCGCATTGCATATAATGCTTGCTGAAAGTTTTAGGTAGATGCTGTTTATTATTTTAAGGAAGGTTCCATTTATACCTATGCTCTCTAGTGTTTTTAATAGGAATGGGTGTTGTATTTTGTCAAAAGCTTTTTCTGCAACTATGGAGATGATCATGTGGTTTCTGTTAGTTTTAGTGTTGATATGATCAATTATCTTGATAGTTTTCCTAATATAGAACCAGCCCTGAATTCCTGGTATAAATCCTACCTGGTTATTGTGTATTATTCTTGTGATAAGTTCCTGTCATCTATTTGCTAATATTTGTTTAAAATTTTTGCATCTATATTCATTAGAGAAATTGGTCTATAATTTTCTTTCTCTGTTTTGACTCTTTCTGGTTTAGGTATCAGCATCTTATTTGTATCATAAAAAGAATTTGGTAAGACTCCTTCTTCACCTATTTTCCCCAATAGTCTATATAACATTGGAATTAATTGTTCTTTAAATGTTTGATAGAATTCACTTGTAAATCCATCTGGCCCTGGATATTCCTAGGGACTTCATCAATGGCTTGTTCAATTTCTTTTTCTGAGATGGAGTTATTTAAATATTTTACTTCCTCTTCCATTACTCTGGGCAGTTTATATTTTTGTTAATATGTATCCATTTCAATAAGATTGTCAAATTAGTTGGCATACAGTTGGGCAAAATAGTTCCTAATTATTGTTTTAATTTCCTCTCTTCTTTGGTGGTAGATTCACCTTTTTCATTCTTGATACTAGTAAATTCATTTTCTTCTTTCTTTTTTAATTAAATTAACCAAATTTTTATCTATTTTATTGGTTTTTTTCATAAAACCAACTGTCTTTTATTTATTAGTTCAATAGGTTTCTTAATTTCAATTTTATTAATTTTTCTTTTGGTTTTCAATATTTCTAATTTGGTGTTTAACTGAGGATTTTTAATTTGTTCTTTTTGTAGTTTTTTTGGTTGTACGCCCAACTCACTGATCTCTTCTTTTTCTATTTTGTTTATGTAAGCATTTAGAGATATAAAACTTCCCCTAAGAACTGCTTTCACTGTGTCCCATAAGTTTTGTTTTGTTGTCTCATTATTGGCATTCTCTTCAATGAAATTATTGTTTCTATGATTTGTTGTTTGACCTAATTTTTTTTTAGGATTAGATTATTTAGTTTCCAATTATTTTTCAGTCCATCTTTCCATGGCCCTTTTATTACATATAATTTTTATCACATCATGATCATTTAATATTTCTGCCTTTCTGCATTGGATTTTGAGGTTCTTATGCCCTAGTACATGGTCAATTTTTGTATATGTGCCACGTACTGTTGAGAAAAAAAGTATATTCCTTTCTATAACCATTCAGTTTTCTCCAGAAGTCTATCATACCTAACTTTTCTAATGTTCTATTCACCTCCTTAACTTCTTTCTTGTTTATTTTGTGGTTAGATTTATCTAATTCAAAGAGGGGGAGGTTGAGGTTCCCCACTAGTATAGTTTTGCTATCTATTTCTTCCTGTACCTCCCTGAACTTCTCCTCTAGGAATCTGAATGCTATACCATTTGGTGTATATATGTATAGTAATGATACTACTTCATTGTCTATGGTGCCTTTTAGCAGGATGTAGTTTCCTTCCTTATCTCTTTTGATAAGATCTACTTTTGCTTTTGCTTTGTCTGAGATCAGGATTGTTACCTGTTTTTTTTTTTTGTTTTTTGTTTTTTTTTACTTCAGCTGAAGCATAATATATTCTACTCCAGCCTTTTACTTTTACCCTATGTGTGTCACTCTTTTTCAAATGTGTTTCTTGTAAACAACATATTGTAGGATTATGGTTTTTAATCCACTCTGCTATACGTTTCCATTTTATGGGAGAGTTCATCCCACATACAGTTATGATTACTATCTGTGTCTTTTTCTCCATCCTTTCCCCTCTCCCCATTTATGCTTTTCTTTCTCCTTTCTCCTTTTCCCTCCTCACTAGTGTTTTCCTTTTGACCACCACCTCCCTCATCCCTCAGTCCCTCCTCCTCGGAGGCCTCCGATTTTGGCAATTAGAAGCTGTAGGGTGCTGGCAGCTTCCCTGGTGTTGGGTTGAGGCAACTCTAGGTTGCCTGCTTTTCCTTTCCTTTAGCTTTCTTTAGCTCCTTTCAGATGGATGTTGCAGGGTATTTATCTGCCTGGAGCCCTTTGTAGTGCTGCTTCCCTTATTTTTGCTGAGTCCCTGGGAGACCCATTTGCTGTAGAATGCCGAGACACCTGGTGGTTTTCTGAACTGGTTTCCACTGGATCCCCCACCCTCACTAAGTCACTCAGAGGTCCAGGTGTTGGTATCTGCCTGCTCCACCACCTGGGTTTCAGGATCTCCTCCTGGTGTGCTAAAGTGGGGCTTTCCGCTAGCTGGCTGGGATGTCTCCCATTCTGTACTGCTCTGCTTCTCTCAGGACAAGAGGGGCCTTACTGTTAATCCCTCAAGGTACCTGGGCTACTGCACTGCTGCTCCCCATCTTTCTTCCGGATCAGTTCTTCCAGGGTTTGTCCTGGGGTGATATTTTCTGGGCTTTCAGAGGTTGATTCAAGAGGGTGAGAGCAACTATCTTTTTACTCCGCCATCTTGGCTCCCAGAAGCGGAAGTCTCCACAAATATTTATTAAGGATTAACTAAGATTTCAAGTAACCTGGTTCCATACTTGGAGTCCAACTTTCTCACTTTTGTTCCAGCTTTAGGGAGAATCTGGAGCTACTCTCCCAACCCTTATTAACACTAATAGTTTGGGTTTCCAAAGAAATGCCACTGTTCCAAATTCCCTAAAAGGGGGGGGGGGGAGCATACTTCTGAAGGACTGTGTTGTTCCTTTAATACTATCTGTTTTAACCCCTATCCAGTATATTCCTGTAAATATAAATTGTCTAGTTAACATCTCCTCAGTATCATCTAACCTGTGATATGTCCTCAAAATCATACAACCTTTACTAAGGGATATTTTACTGAGAAGTTATTTTAAAAATACCAGTGTAAACATGCCCAACAGTATCAGGGAAAAGTCCATTTTGCCACTTTGGTTACTGGGGATAGTGGGATCAAATTTGAAGTGGCTGCTACAAACATTCCTTCTATCTCTCTGGGGATAATAATACCTCTTATCTCCCAGGGTTGTTGTGAGGATCACAGAATAATTTTTGTAAAGGACTTAGAGTACTTAGAACATAATAAATACCTGTTTCTTTTCTTCTTTCATTTCTTTCTTTTTTACTTCTTTCCCTCTTTTAATACTTCCCTCCTTCCTTTTTTCCATGTACTCTTATAGATGCAGCATAGCTGATGGATGAATCATCTCTGTTTTGCAGGGCAAGGTGTTTCTATTTCCAAGTTGATTCATTGCTAGATTTGGTTATGTGGATTTTTCCTTCTGTTGAGAGAAAGATAGAGACAGACAGATGGACAGACAGAGATAGGGACACTGAGATGAAGGGAGGGGGGAGAGGAAAAGAGGGAGAGAGGAAATGAGAAAGACCAAGAGACACTGAGCATAAATTACTACTGTCAAAAATAAAAAAAAGAATAGATAACAAAAGAAGAATTAGAGATGAATTTTAGAAATTATGTTGCTCAATTATATGCCAACAAAACTGATGAATGAACTGTCTGAATATTTGCAAAATATAAAATACTCTGACTAACAGAACAAGAAATAGGGAAATTTAATAACCCAATTCCAGAAAAAGAAATTGAATAAGCCATAAATTAACATCCAAAGGGGGGTAAAAACAGGAACAGATGGATTTACAAGTGAATTCTATAAAACATTCAAAGAACAATTAATGCAAGTATGATCCAAACTGCTTTCTAAAATAGGAAACAAAAAGATTCTACAAAATTTAATTTATGAAACAAATAGGGTCTTGATGCCTAAACTAGGAACACTCAGCCACTTCAGGAAACAACAGTATACTACCCTGTGCATGGATAGAGGAAATCCCAGGAGAATTTGATAGATTCAATAGGACTTTGGAGGAGAAATACCAGAGGGAAACAGAAGACCACCTGGAGCCCTGGTTTGGGAAAATCCAGAAGTCCAAAATAGGAATCCATTATTGTCATAAACATTCAAAAAAGAGAGAGAAATAAATAGATATTTTCTTAATATGTTAAATAGTAATAAATAGTGCACAATTAAAAGGAAGAGACAGTATTTTATGTAATGGAAAATGCTAGAGGCCTTTCTTGGAGCAACTAAGTGGTACAGTGGATAGAGTGCCAAGACTGGAATCAGGAAAAGTCTTCCTGAGTTCAAATCTGGCCTCAGACACTTAATAGCTATGTGACCTTCAGCAAGTCATTTAACCTTCTTTGTCTCTGTTTTTTATATGTAAAATAAACTGGAGAAGGAAATGGCAAACCACTGCAGTAGCCTTTCCAAGAAAACCCCAAACGAGGTCACAAAGAGTCAGGCACAACTGAAATACCTGAATAACAACAACAACAACAACAAAGACTTTTCCAGGAAGACAGGGGTAAAGCAAGAATGCTAATTATCATGATTAATGTTAATGTACTTTTGTAAATCCTAGCTCTACTAATCAGAGAAGAAAAAATACATTAGGGAAATAGATATAAATGAAGAGGAAATGAAATTATTGCTTATTGTAAATACTATGATGGTTGACTTAGTGAACCCAAAAGATTAAATGAAATTAACCAAAATAAGAAGCTCAGCAAAGTTGTAGTTTATTAAAAAAAAAAAAAAACCTGCATAAGAAACTGGCCTTTCTACATGTTACCAACAAAATATAACAGGCAGATATACAAAACTAAATTCCATTCAAAGACAATATAAAAATATATGCAATATATGGGAATCCATCTGCTAAAACAACCATGGAAACTATGTGAATGCAACTACAAAACACTTTACAGAAATAATGATGAACATAAATAGTTAGGAGATACTAATTTATCATAGTTGGTCCATGCTAATATAATAAAAATGGTAATATTAAATTAATTTTATTCATTGTGTACCATTATCAATAAAACTACTGAATAATGTAGACCTAGAAAATAAGACAATATTTATGTAGAGAAATAAAATGTGATGATTCTCAAGGGAAATAATGAGAAAAAATGGGAAGGAAAGGAGTCTATAAGGATAAGATCTGACAAATATACTATAATTCATCACTGCATTGATTAAGAAAACAGAAATAGAAATTTCAGTGAGTAGAAGAGATTAGGTACACAGCATACAGAAGCAGACAAATACAGGGTAGCATTTGATAAACACAAAGACCTCAATCACTGAGAAAAGATCTCACAATTTGACAAAAACTACCAGAAAAAAAATGGAAAACATTTGTCAAAAACTAGGATTAAATAATATTTTATTTTCTCCAGTTACATTTAAAGACAATTATTAACATTCTTCTTTTTAATTTGACTTCCAAATTTTCTCCTTTCCTCCCTCACCATCCCACTTCCTGAGATGGCAAACAATTTTGTATAGGTTATATGTATTCAATCATGCAAAACAAAGTATCATATTAGTCATATTGTGAAAAAAGACCCAAAAAGGGAAAACACACCAAAAAAAGTGAAAAATAGCATGCTTCAATCTGCATTCAGACTCCCTCAGTTCTTGCTCTAGAGGTGGATAGCATTTTTCATTATGAATCCTTTGAATTTCTTGGATCATTATATTGCCGAGAATAGCTAAATCATTCGCAGTTGACCATCTTACAACGTACAAAGTTACTGTTACTGTGTACAGTGTTCTCCTGGTTATGCTCACTTCACTTTGTGTCAGTTCATGTAAGTCTTGCCAAGTTTTTCTGACCTCAGACTGCTCATCATTTCTTATAGCATAGTAGTATTCCATTACAATCATAAGACAACTTGTTCATCCATTCTCCAATTGATGGAGATTCTCTCAATTTCCAATACTTTGCCACCACTAAAAGTGCTACTATAAATATTTTGTACATATAGGTCCTTTCCCTTTTTTGTTTTTTAATCTCTTTGGTATATAGCTCTAATAGTGTTATTGCTGGATCAAAGATTATGCACAATTTTATAGCCTTTTAGAAATAGTTCCAATTTGCTCTACAAAATGGTTGAATCAGTTCACAACTTCACCAACTGCATTAGTGTCCCAATTTTGCCAATTCCCTTTAAACATTTATCATTTACCTTTTCTGTCATATTAACCAATATGATAGGTGTGAGGTGGTACCTCAGAATTATTTTAATTTGCATTTCTTTAATCAATAATGATTTAGAGCCTTTTTTTTTATTGGCTAAGCAATGGGGTTAAGTGACTTGCCCAGCGTCAGACAGCTAGTAAGTGTTATGTGTCTGTGGACGGATTTGAACTCAGGTCCTTCTGAATCCAGGGTTGGTGCTCTATCCACTGCACCACCTAGCTGCCCCTAGAGCCTTTTTTCATATGACTATAGTGAGCTTTGATTTCTTCATTTGAAAACTTCCTATTTATATCCTTTGACCATTACCCAATTGTGGAATGACTTGGATTTTCATAAGCTTGACTCAGTTCTCTATATACTTGAGAAATTAGGTCATTGATGTAAAGATTATTTCCTGGATTTCTACTTTCTTCTAATATTGGTAGCACTTGGTTTTGTTTGTACAAATCCTTTGTAATTTAATATAATCAAATTATACATTTTACATCTAATAATGTTCTCTATCTCTTGCTTCATCATAAATTCTACCCTTCTCCATTAACCTGATAGGTAAGATATTCCTTCCTCTCCTAATTTGCTTATGACATCATCCTTAATATCTAAATCATGTACACATTTTTATCTTATATTGTTGGTATGTACCTTGCTTCTGCCATGCTATTTTCCATTTTTCTCAACAGTTTTTGTGAAACAGTGAGTTCTTATCCCAAAAGCTGAAGTCTTTGAGTTTATCAAACACTACATAACTACAATCATTTACTACTGTGTCTTGTGTAGTTAATCTATTCCACTCATCCAACATTCAGCTTCTTAGTGAATACCAAGTAGTTTTGATGATTACCACTTTATAAGAAAGTTTGAGATCTGGTATAGCTAGTCCATCTTCATTTTTTTTATTAATTTCCTTGATATTCTTGAACTTTCTCCTTCCAGATGAATTTTGTTATGATTTTTTTTCTAGCTGTGTAAAATAATTTTGGTAGTTTTATTGGTATGGCACTGAATAAATAAATTAATTTAGATAAAATTGTCATTTTTATTATATGGGTTTAGCCTACCAATGAGCAATTAATACTTTTCTAACTATTTAGATATGACTTTATTTGTGTAAAAAAATTGTGTTCATTCAGTTCCTGGGCTTGTCTTGGCAAGTAGACTCCCATGTATTTTATATTGCCTATAATTATTTTAATTTTAAAATAAATTTCTATTAACATCTCTTGCTGGTGAACTTTGTTAGTAATATATAGAAATGCTGATGATTTATGTGAGTTTATTTTATATCCTGCAACTTTGCTAAAGTTGTTAATTATTTCAACCCTTTTTAGTTGATTCTTTAGAATTTCTAAGTATACTGTCATATCATCTACAGAGTGATAGTTTTGTTTCCTCATTGCCTGTTTTAATTCTTTCAATTTATTTTTCTTCTCTTATTGCTATAGCTAACATTTTTAGTACAATACTGAATAATAGAGGTGATAAAGGACAACCTTGCTTCACCTTTGATCCTATTGGGAAAGCTTCTGTTCTTTTCTCAATTATAGATAATGCTTAATCTTGGTTTATCTGAACAGAACCTCCCTCTGTAACATACTACTAGTATCTTATACATAATAGGTATTTAATAAATGTCTATTAAGTCAAATTGCTCATCCAGCCCTTGCTTAAAGAAATCAGTGCTGGAGAACCCACAACCTCCTGAGACAGATCATTTCATTTTTTTAATAACTCTAAGTAGCTTAAATATACCATTTTGCAACTTCTACCCCACTGCTTGCTAGTTTGGGTCTCTGGGGGCAAGCAGAGAAAGTTAAATATCTTCCATATCTTCAAATACGTTAAGCCCTCTAATGTGTCCTCACTGAGTGTTTTCTTCTCTAGTCTAAATATCTCTAGTTCCATCATCTGACAAGATCTTGAGACCTTTTATCTTCATCATCTATCTCTGGACATGTTTCAGCATATATTCTTAAAATGTGGGCAATAAAAATAGTTCATGTCCTGACCAGAGGAACCTTTCTAGTCCTGGAAATTCTGCCTCTCTTAATGCAGCCTAGAATGATAGCAAAAAAAAATTAGTTGAGTGGTCAGGGCTTCGAGTCAGGAAGACATAGATTCTAATTCTGCCTCTTGCACCTACTACCTGAATGACCAAACTTTTCTGAGATTAGTTTCATCATCTAAAAATGGGAATAATAGTAACACATACACACATGTAATAGAGCAATAAACTTATAGAACAATTATGAAGATCAAGATTGAGATTATATATAATATTTATACTATATAATAAACTATATATAAATATATACATGGATAATAATGACAATAATAGTAATAATATAATAAGAATAATAGCTAACATTTATATAGTGCTTAATTTATGCCAGATGCCAGGCTAAATGCTTTATAATTTTTATGCCATTCAATCCTCACAACAACCCTGGGAGGTAAGTGCTATTTTTACCCCTATTTTATAGATGATAAAATGGAGACAGAGTTTAAATGATTTACCCAGTGTCAGACAGCTAGTAAGTGTCCAATACTCTATTTTGAGGTCTTCTTGACTCCAGGCCTGGTACTCTATCTACTGTGCCATCTAGCTATCCCTAATAAATACATAAATGTATATGTGTATACTGCATGTGAATGCATGCATACATTCACGCACACTTCCTTTTGCAATCCTAAAAAGCATATATAAATGTTAGCTATTTTTGCTTTAGTTTTTTTTTTTTAATTGCTGTATCACTTGATTCTTTTTGAACTTATAGGTAAAGATTCTAGAACTTCTATCTATTCATGCCTCCTCCATTTTGCACTTGTCATTTTTATTTTTTGATCCAAAATATAATATTTTACATTTATCTCTTTTAAATTTTATTTTAGCTTCCTCTATGTCCTATTATTTAATATAATTTGCAGAATATTCCAAATTCTCAAGTGATTTTAAATTTCTCCTCACCAAACTCAGGCTCAGTTTACAACCCTCCAAACCCTTCAAATTTCCTTCAGAATTCTTCAGCTTTTGTCTTTTTCCTGGTCTTACCACACAAACTTATCCTAGCCAAACTGGCAGTGGAATGCCAGTAGAATTTAAATATCTAGAAAACAGTAGCAGATTTTGTACTTCTCATTCACACCATTTCCCTATTCCATAGCTTTATCTTAATATCATCTTACGCATTAAATAGGCAACTTTTTTTCTTCTTATATGTTGCTTTGCTACTGCATGACTTGAATCCATTCCCTCATGACATTTTTTTCATGAGCAAAACTCACATTTCCTAAGATGTAAATCTAGTCAGAGAATCATACAATCACCATCTTTTTCATTTGTAAAAAGAAGAAACTGTAAAACTGTAAAAAGAACTACTGAGAAGATAAATGTAAGTCCAAATTCAGCCAGCCACTTAGTGATAGAGCTGATATTAGAAATGGGTTTCCTAACTGTGAGTCCAGTGTCCTTTCTGCTATGTCCCACTGTTTCCAGATCTAGAAGTAACAGGTGTGGACAGTTGGAGAAATTGAAAAAGCAAACAGATCAATATCCAATACAACTATAAAACTGTTCTTTACAAAACTTTTGTTAGAGTCAAAAATAAACAACAGTGTATAATTAGATAGCAAACAACTATGTGTGTGTGCACACAAACATGCACACACACACACACACACACCTAAAAATAATCATAATCATAATGACAGCTTGGTGCCTTAGAAATTGCATGAGATTTAGAATCAGGGTATTTTGATCTAAATTTTGGCTAGGCTACTCACTAACTGGTTATGGTGGACAATTCACATCATCATCATCATCATCATTATTGTTGTTATTGTTGTTGTTAGTGATAAAAATAATAACTAGCTTTTCATAGCACAATGTTTTATAAGATTTGCAAAGCACATTATATATGCTCTCTCATTTCATCCTCACAACCTTTTAAAAGGCTAATTCTAATTCACATTTTATAGATGAAAAATATGAGGCTAAGAAAGTTTAAGTGACTTGCCCATGGTCCCACAGTCAGTAAGCATCTCAGGAATGATTTGACTCCAAGGCCTTCCTGACGGCAATTACAACACTCAACCCAGTGAACTCACTAGCTACCTTTACATCTATGAATTTTATTTCTTATATAATGAGAAGGTTGGAGTAAATTTTCCTCTAGTCTGAACTCTAAATTTCTATGATCTTCTGAAAGGTTGATAGGTTTTGATATAAGTCTTTTTATATATAACCATAGACAGTAATTACCATTAGTAGAATGATCTTTGAAATTTAAAAATAATAATTTATATAGCACTTAAAAGTTTGCAAAGCAACACTATTTCTTTTAAACCTCAAAACAATCCTGTGAGGTAGGAACTAAGGTCATTATACATTTTACAGGTTAGGCTATTGAATCTCATGTAAGTTTAGTGTTTTGCCCAGGGCCACCTAGCCAACAAGTGACAGGTGCAGCATTTTAGGATTGGATATAAACCCAGGACTTTCTGAACCAAAACCCAGCATTACTCAATCTCACACTGATCTTCTAGAAATTAACACTTCCGTATACATACAATTAACATGCATGAATCTACTTTCTCTGTGTCAAAAAAGAAAATATACACTTGCGATTACTTTTATGGGATTTTGATTATACCTCTATACCATAGACAATGATTGCGTGATGCAATCAGGTATTGTGTGTTCCTTTAACTGATTAGATTCCTCATGCATCATTTTTTCACTTTACACACATTGCTAGGCATTTATCAGCTTGTGACCATTTTCTCCTAAATATGGGGGGAACACCTGAATCCACTTGACAAGTACAACATTCTGACATCATATGTGATAAGTACATAAACTCCTATTAAGAGCTAACAATTAAAATGATGCTTGTGCTTTATGTTTTATAAGTTTTATCATGTTATAATAAATAACATATCCCAGTGTAATTGGTGACAGAATGATTAGTAACTGCACAGAAAAAAACAAACACAATTATGATTATTAAAAAGATCCTAACTGTTTTGAGATCTTGGAAATAATAAAAAGTCCAAATATCTAGGCTAGCATTCAAGTTACAGAAAAGTAGCACTGTGGTTGACTTATAAAAGTTCTCTATGTCCTTTTTATTCCACATAAGTATGAAGACAATATGATATTTTGGGTCATAAGGATCATAGAGCTATCCCTGGAAAGAACTTTAAAAACAAGTTATTATAACTCTCACTATTTTTGGTTTTACTTGAATTTCCATTGTTAAATTAAAAAAACAGTGAATAAACAAAAAAAATCAAAAGAACCACAGAGAATACTTTCCAAACAATATTGAAGAGTATTTATGATTGATAGCATATACAGCTGAGCACTATTATATTATTTTTTTAAAGAATGGAAACTCTTGTAATAACTAAACAACATTGAATCAGCAGTGATCGATGTGTAATCCATATTATCTTAATTTTGCTAAGGTAAAATGTTTTTATCTACCTAGTTATTTTTTACTATTTTATTCATTTATTTTTAGTTATTAGCAATCATTTCCATGAGCTTTTGAGTTTTAAAATTTTCTCTTCCTCCCCTCCCAAGATAGCACACAATCTGCTATAAACTATACATATACATTCCTATTAAACATATTTTCACATTAGTCATATTGTAAGGAAGAATTAGAAACAATAGGAGGAATCAAAAGAAAGAAGAAACAAATAAAAAAAACACAAGAAAAAACACAGCAAATAATACGCTTCAATCTGCATTCAAATTCTATAGTTCTTTCTTTGGATGCGGATAGCATTTTGTATCATGAGACTTTTGGAGATGTCTTAGATCCTTGCATTGTTGGGAAGGGGTAAGTTTATCAATGTCATCGTGCAATGTGGCTGTTACTGTGTACAATGTTCTCCTGGTTCTACTCACTTCACTCACCATCAGTTCACACAAGTCTTTCCAGGTTTTTCTGAAGTCTGCTGCTCATCATTTCTTATAGCACAATAATTATTCAATTACATTCATATACAACAACTTGTTCAGCCATTCCCCAATTGATGAGCATCCCTTCAATTTCCAATTTTTGGCCACCACTGAAAGATCTGTTATAAATATTTTTGTGTAGGTGGATTCTTTTCCCATTTTTATGATCACTTTGGGATACAGCCCTAGATGTGCTATTGCTGGGTAAAAGGTTTTGCACATTTTTATAGCCCTTTAGGAATAGTTCCAAATTGCTCTCCAAAATGGTTGGATCATTTCACAACTCCACCAACAATGCATTAGTGTTCCAATTTTCCCACATCTTCTCCAACACTTAGCATTTTCCTGTTTTGTCATGTTGGTTAATCTGATAGGTGTGATGTGGTACCTCAGAGTTGTTTTGATTTGCATTTCTCTAATCAATAGTGATTTAGAAAATTTTTTATGTGACGATAGATGGCTTTAATTTCTTCATCTGAGAATTGCCTGTTCATATCCTTTGACCATTTATCAATTAGTGAATGACTTGTATTCTTATAATTTTGACTTAGTTCTCTATGTATTTTAGAAATGAGGCCCTTATTGAGAGACTGGTTGTAAAAATCCTTTCCCAGGTTTCTGCTTCCCTCCTAATCTTGGTTGCATTGGCTTTGTTTGTTCAAAAAAATTTCAATTTAATATAATCAAAATTATCCATTTTGCTTTTCATAGTATTTTGTATCTCCTGTTTGGTCATAAATATTTCTGTTCTCTATACATGTGACAGGTAAACTATTCCTTGCTCTTCCAGTTTGCTTATAATATCAGCCTTTACATCTAAATCATGAACCCATTTTGACTTTATTTTGGTATATGGTGTGATATTTTGGTCTATGCCTAGATTTTGCCATATTCTTTTCTAGTTTTCCCAGCAGTTTTTGTCAAATAGTGAGTTCTTATCCCAGAAGCTGGGGTCTTTGGGTTTATCAAATAGTAGATTAGTATAGTCATTGACTACTGTGTCTTGCATATTTAACATATTCCACTGATCCACCACTCTATTTCTTATCCAGTACCAAGCAGTTTTGATGATTGCTGCTTTATAATACAATTTAAGATCTGGAATGGCTAAGCCACCTTCCCCTACACTTCTTTTCATTAGTTCCCTTGATACTCTGGACCTTTCATTATTTCAAATGAATCTTGTTATTTTTTCTAGCTTTATTAAATAATTTTTGGTGGTCTGATTGCTATGTCACTGAATAAGTAAATTAGCTTAGGTAGAATTGTCATTTTTATTATATTAGATCGGCCTACCCATGAGCAACTGATGTCATTCCAATTATTTAGATCTGACTTTATTTGTGTGAAGGGACTTGTTTTCTTCAGTGTACTTTTTCCATTTCATCAATTGTATTTTTTTAAAGACTTGTTTTCTACAATTAATTTTTGTCCTTCCTTTTCCTAGCTATTGACCCTCTCTTGCATACCTCTCATTTCTTTTCCCAATTTTTCTTCTACCTCTATTATTTGACTTTTAAAATCCTTCTTGAGCTCTTTCAAGAAGGCTTTTTGGGCTTTAGACTAGTTCATATTCCCTTTTGAGGTTTCAGATGTGAGTTTGTTGACAACGTAGTCCTCTTCAGATTTTCATCCTTGATCTTCACTGTTCCCATAATAAGAATCTATTGTATGTTTCTTTTTCTCATGGTGTTTGCTTATTTCCTGGACTGTAAAAAAATGAGCTCTCATTATTAACCTCTGAAAGCCCAGAAAATATCGCCCCAGGAAAAACCATTTAACAGCTAAACCAGAAGAAAGATGAGGTGCAGCAGTCCAGTAACCCAGGTAACTTGAGGGATTAATATGAAAGGCCCCTCTTTCCCTGGGAGAAGGGGAGCAGTACAGAATGGGAGGCTTCCCAGCAAGCTAGTGGAAAGCCCTACCTCAGCATACCAGGAGGAGATCCTGAAACGCAGGTGATGGAGCAGACAAACACCAACATCTGGACCTCCCAGTGCCTCAGTGAGGGCAGGGGGAACTGGTGGAAACCGGCTTGGAAAACCATCAGGTGTCTCAGTATTCTACAGCAACCTGCTCTCCCAGTGCCTCAGCAAAACCAAAGGAAGCAGTGTCCCAAGGGGCCCCAGGTAGATAAACATCCTGCAACATCCATTTGAAAGGAACTGAAGAAAATGAAAGTAAGAAAAGGCCAGGGTAAGCAGGAAATCTCCAGGAGCCACACTACCCAATCCTACCCCTAGAGTTCTAGTGTTGCTGATTCCAGCCCAACACCAGGTAAGCTGCCAGAACCCTACAGCATTGGAGACCCCAGCACACAAAGCCAGTGACCAGGTCCAAGGCTCCCAACACAAGAAGCTTGGGTCAGTGCCCTCTGCTCTACAGCAGGAGAGCTCAATCTCATTTTTTAAATTTATTTTTATTTTATTGAATCATTGTGTATGTTGTCAACATGCACAATGTTTTTTTAAATTTAGTTATTTTTAGTTTTCAACATTCACTTCCACAAGATTTTGAGTTCCAAATTTTCTCCCCAACTCCTCCCTCCCCCCACCCCAAGATGGCATGCATTCTGTATACCCCTTCCCCTAATCTGCCCTCCCTTCTATCTCTCCCCCCTTCTCTTATTCCCTTCCCCATCTATTTTCCTGTAGGGCAGGATAAATTTCTATACCTCATTTCCTGTATTTCTTATTTCCCAGTTGCATGTGCAAACAATTTAAAAATTTTCTCCCTTCCTCCCTCCCCACCCACCCTAATTGGAAAGGCAAGCAAGTTGATACAGGTTATACATGTGTAGTCATGAAAAACACTCCCATAGTAGTCAGGCTGTGAAAAACAAAGTATATTTCCCTTCATTCTATCCTACCTCCCATTTATTATATTCTCTCTTTTGACCCTGTCCCTCCTCAGAAGTGTATGCTTCTGATTACCCCCCCCCACCAATCTGCCCTCCCCTCTATCATCTCCCTTCTCTCTTGTCACCTCCCAACCTATTTTCCCATAGGGTAAGATAGATTTCCATACCCAATTGAGTGTGTATGTTATTCCCCCCTTAAGCCAAATCCTATGAGAATAAGATTCATTCATTCCTTCTCATCTTCTCCCACTTCCCCTCCATTGTAAAAGCCCTTTCTTGTCTGTTTCATGTGACATGATTTACCCCATTCTACCTATCCCTTTCTCCTTCTCCCAGTATAATCCTCTCTCACCCCTTAATTTTATTCTCCAGATATCACCAATTCCTCTTCAACTCACCCTGTGCCCTCTATCTATACATATACATACGTATGTTCTTTTCCCTCCAACTACCCTAATACTGACGAAGGAGTTATGAGTTACAAATATCATCTTTCCATGCAGGAATGTAAACAGTTCAACCTTAATAAGTCTCTTATGATTTCTCTTTCCTGTTTACCTCTTCATGTTCCACTTGAGTCTTGCATTTGAAAGTCAAATTTTCTATTCAGCTCTGTTCTTTTCAGCCAGAATGCTTGAAAGTCTCCTATCTCACTGAATGACAATTTTTTTTCCCTGAAGGATTATACTCAGTTTTACTGGGTAGGTGATTCTTGGTTGTAATCCTATCTCCTTTGCCCTCCAGAATTTTATATTCCATGCCCTGTTGTCCCTTAATGTAGAAGCTGCTAAATCTTGTACTATCCTGATTGTGTTTCCACAATACTTGAATTGTTTCTTTCTGGTTACTTGCAATATTTTCTCCTTGACATGGGAACTCTGGTATTTGGCTACAATATTCCTAGGAGTTTTCCTTAGGGGTTCTGTGATCAGTGGATTTTTTTTAATTTCTATTTTGCCCTCTGGCTCTAAAATATCAGGGCAGTTTTCCTTGATAATTTCTTGAAAGATGATTTCTAGGCTCTTTTTTTTGTTCATGTCTTTCAGATAGTTCAATAATTATTAAATTATGTCTCCTGGATCTATTTTTGAGGTCAGTTGTTTTTTCAATAAGATATTTCACATTGTTTTCCATTTTTTCATTCTTTTGGATTTGTTTTACAGTGTCTTGATTTCTCGTAAAGTCACTAACTTCCAATTGCTTCATTCTAATTTTTAAAGAAGTGTTTTCTTCAGTAAGCTTTTGGACTTCCTTTTCCATTTGCCCAATTTTGCTTTTTAGGACATTCTTCTCCTCATTGGCTTTTTGGACCTCTTTTGTCACTTGGATTAGGTTATTTTTTAAAGTTTTATTTTCTTCAGTATATTTTTGGGTCTCCTTTAGCAAGCTGTTGACTTGTTTTTCATTATTTTCTTGCATCACTTTCAGTTTTTCCTCTACTTCTCTTACTTGCTTCTCAAAATCCTTTTTGAACTCTTCCATGGCCTGGGACCAATTCATATTTTTCTTGAAGGTTTTAGATGTAGGAGATTTGACTTTGTTGTCTTCTGGTTGTATGTTTTGATCTTCTTTGTTACCAAAGTAAGATTCTATGGTCTGACTCTTTTTGCACTGCTTGCTCATGATTTCAGTCAATTACTTGAGTTATAAACTCTTTGTTAAGGTGAGGGTCTGTTTCCAGTGTGGTGAATGTACTCTTCCAAGCTTCATGGTTTTATGTAGCTGTTTTCAGAGATACTTCTATGGACCTGTAAATTTTCAGTTCTTCCAAGGTGCTATGATCAAGGGTGAGATGTTTACTCCTGGCCTGTGCTATGGTCTATGAGTGACCACAAGCACTCTTTTCTGTCTTGGAACTGTGAAGAGGATTTCCTCTCTACCGCCACTACAACCTCCATCACACCAGCACTCCTCCTCGCCCCAGGACCATCACCCAGAACTGTGACCCAGATCCAAGCACAAGCAAACCGAGAGAATCCTGCACCAGCAGAGAGATCTGTGCAAGTCCCCTCTGATCAGCCACTCAATTCCCCCTCAGTCTGTGGGCCAGAAGCTCTGGAGGCAGCTGCTGCCCTGGGCCACACTCAGGGATTAGGATAGCTCAGTGCTTCTCTGTCTCACCGCAGACACAAACTTTTCCCACTGACCTTCTAAGTTGTCTTTGGCATTCGTGGGTTGAGAAATCTGGAAACTGCCACAGCTGCCCATGAGTCAGTCTTCTGAGGCCTCCTCCAGGTTTGCTGAGGCCTGCACGCCCAAGCCAAACTGTGCTCCTCTACCCAACTTGTGCAATATACCTTTCTGATCAACCACCCAGGCTGTCTTGGGCTGGAAATTTGTTTTACTCTGATTTTTTGTGGGTTCTGCTGCTTTAGAATTTGTTTAGAGCCATTTTATAGGTATTTGGAGGGGTTTGGGGGAGAGCTCAAGCAAGTCACTGCTTTTAGTCTTCCATCTTAGCTCTACCCCCTTCAATCTCTTTAAAGGCCAGGAAATAAGCAAACACCATGAGCAAAAAGAAATGTACAATAGATTCAATAGATTCTTATTATGGGAAAAGTGAAGATCAAGGCAGAAATTCTGAAGAGGACAACATTGTCAACAAACCCATATCTGGAACCTTAAAAGGGAACATGAACTGTTCTGAAGCCCAAAAAGCCTTAGAAGAACTCAAGAAGGATTTTAAAAGTCAAATGAGAGAGGAAGAAGAAAAAATGGGAAAAGAAATGAGAGGTGTGTAAGAGAGTCGATAGCTCGGGAAAAGGACAGACAAAAATTAACTGTAGAAAACAAGTCCTTAAAAATTATAACTGGCCAACTGAAAAAAAGTACACTGAAGAAAACAAGTCCCTAAAAAAATACAATTGGCCAAATGGGGAAGGAGGTATAAAATCTATTAGAAGAAAACAATTTGTTAAAAATTAGAATTGGGCAAATCTAAGCTAATGACTCTACAAGAGAGCAAGAATCAGTCAAACAGAAACAAAAGAATAAAAAAAAATGGATGAAAATGTAAAACAACTCATTGGTAAAACAACTGACCTGGAAAATAGATCCAGGAGACACAATTTAAAAATTACTGGTCTAACTAAAAATCACGATGAAAAAAAGAGCTTGGATAGTATCTGTCAGGAAATTGTAAAGAAAAACTTTCCTGAGGTCCTAGAACCAAAGGATAAAATAACCTTAGAAATAATTCACCAATCACCTCTTCAAAGAGATCATAGATTGAAAAAGCCAAGGAATATAATAGCCAAATTCCAAAATTAGCAGGTCAAAGAGAAAATACTGCAAGCAGCCAGAAAGAAACAATTTAAATATCATGGAACCACAGTCAGGATTACACAGGACCTTGCAGCTTCTACATTAAAAGACCACAGGGCATGGAACATGATATTCTGTAAGGAGCTTGGATTACTACCAAGGATCAACTACCCAGTGAAAATGAGCATTATTTTTCAGGGGAGGAGATGGATATTCAATGATATAGGGGATTTCCAAACCTTCCTGATAAAAAGACCAGAGCTCAACAGAAAATTTGATCTTCATTCAAATACAAGACTCAAGAGCAACATAAAAAAGCAAATGGGACCAAAAGAAACAACATGTTATTAATGAGGGCAAACTGTTTACATCCCTACAAGGGAAGATGACACTTAAAACTCTTGAGAACTGTATTGTTATTACATCATGTTAAAGGGGTGTACATAAAAGGGGTGAGTATAAGTTGACTTTGATGTAATGATAAAAAAAAATCCAATCAAGTGGGTTAAATGGATCCAAGTAAGTGGATTAATCTGATCTAACTAAGAAAATGTACTGAGAGAAAAGGGAAGGAGGAGGTAGACAAGGGTAAATTACATTACAAGAAAAGGCACAAAAACCTATTACAACAGACGAAAAGAAAGGAGGGAGATGAGCATTGTTTGAACCTTTCTCTCATCAGATTTCGCTCAAGAAGGGAATAACATAATCAGTTAGGTACTAATATTGATAGACTTAACACTTCTTAGCAATACAAAAATCTAAGACATCTCCAAAGGCCTCATGATGGAAAATGCTATCCTCATCCAAAGGAAGAACTATGGAATTTGAGTGTAGGTTGAAGCATACTATTTGCTATTTTTTTTTCTTCTGTTATGTTTTGTTTCCTCTTTCTGGTGGTTCCTCCTATTGGTTCTAATTCTGCCTTACAACATCATTAATGTGAAAATATGTTTAATAGGAATGTATATGTACAGCCTATACCAGATTGCACACTGTTTTGGGGAGAGAGGTGGGGAGGGAGAAGAAGAAAAATCTAAAACTCAAAAGCTCATGGAAGTGGTTGTTAATAAATCAAAATAAATTAATTTTTAAAAAATGAGCTCTCCAAGCTTCTTCTTCCCAAGGTTCTTGTTCTGGAAGCCCAGGGCCTAGTGGAAGGGGAGCAGTACAGGATGGGAGGTGTCCCAGTAAGCCTTATTCAGTAAGGGCAAACTGTTTACATGCCTACTAGGGAAAATGATACTTCTAATTCTTGAGAACTGTATCTATATTACAACATTTAGAAGGGGTATATATAGACAGAGGACATGGGTATAAATTTAATTTGATGTGATGATAAAAATCTAATTATGTGATGAAAGGAGATTGTACTGGGAGAAGAGGAAAGGAGGAGGCAGAAAAAGGTAAACTACATCACATGAGGAGGCACAAAGACTTATCACAGTAGAGGGAAACAAAGGAGGGAGATGAGCATTGTTTGAACCTTTCATCAGATTTGGCTTAAAGAGGAAATAACAGTCAATTATGTATAGAAATCTAACTTACCTATGGGAAGTAGGAAGAGAAAGGGAAAAGAAAAGTGAGGGGGTGAATAGAAGGGAAGGAAGAAGTCATAAGGGAAAAGGGAAAGTAAAGGGAGAGGGTTGATAGGAGGGAGAGGATATTGAGGGAGGCTTCGGTCAAAAGCAAAATACTAGTGAGGAGGGAAAGGGAGAAAGGAGAGAGAAATGCATTAAAGGGGGGTGGAGGAATAGGAACAAAATAAAGACACAGATAGTAATCACAGCTGTGAATGTGAATGGAATGAACTCTCTCATAAAATGGAAGATGATAGCAGAATAGATTAAAAACCATAATCTTACAATATGTTGTTTACAAGAAACACATTTGAAGCAGAGGGATACACATACGGTAAAGGTAAAAGGTTGGAGTAGATTATATAATGTTTCAGCTGAAGTAAACAAAGCAGAGGCAGCAATCCTGATCTCAGACAAAGCATAAGCAAAAATAGATCTAATTAAAAGAGATAAGGAAAGAAACTACATCCTGCTAAAAAGTTACCATAAACAATGAAGTAATACCATTACTAAACTTAATTCACCAAATGGTATAGCATCCAAATTCTTTAAATTGAAAAGTTCTGGCACAAACAAAGCCAATGCAATCAAGATTAGAAGGGAAGCAGAAAGCTAGGAAACATTTTTTTCACAACCAGTATCTCTGATAAAGGCCCCATTTCTAACATATGTAGATAACTAAGTCAAATTCATAAGAATACAAGTCATTCACCGATTGATAAATGGTCAAAGGATATGAACAGGCAGTTTTCAGAGGAAGAAATTAAAGCTATCTATTTCTGTGTGAAACAGTGCTCTAAATCACTATTGATTGGAGAAATGCAAATCAAAACAAGTTTGAGGTACTATGTCCCACCTATCAGATTGGCTAACATGAAAAAATAAACAGGAAAATGATCAATGATGTAGAAAATGTGGGAAAATTGGAACACCAATACATTGTTGGTGGAGTTGTGAACTGATCCACCCATTCTGGAGAGCAATTTGGAACTATGCCCAAAGGGCTATAAAAACTGCATACCCTTTGACCCAGCAATGTCACTTCTAGGGCTGTATCCCAAAGAGAGCATAAAAATGGGAAAAGGACCCACATGTACAAAAATATTTGTAGCAGCTCTTTTTGTGGTGGCCAAGAATTGGAATTTGAGGGGATGCCCATCAATTGGGGAATGACTGAACAATTTGAGGCATATGAATGTAATGCAATACTATTGTGCTTTAAGAAATGAAGAGCAGGCCAACTTCAGAAAAACCTAGAAAGACTTATATGAACTGATGCTGAGCAAAGTGAGCAGAATCAGGAGACCATTGCACACAGTAACAGACACATTGTGGGATGACTGACTTTCATAAACTTGGCTCTTCTCAGCAATTCAAAGATCTAAGACAAGTCCAAAAGACTCATGATAGAAAATGCTATTCACATCTGAGAATGAACTATGGAGTCTGAATACAGATCAAATCATACTATTTGCTCTCTTTTTGTTGCTGTTGTTGTTTTGTTTCTTCTTTCTTTTTTTTTAATCTCTTTTTTATTAATTTATTTATTTTTAGTTTCCAACATTTACTTCCACAAGATTTTTAGTTCCAAATTTTCTCCCCATCTCTCCCCTCTCCCCACCCCAAGACAACATGCATTCTGAATACCCCTTCCCCCATTCTGCCCTGCCTTCTATAGCCCCTCCTTCTTTTATCCCCTTCCCTTCTATTTTCCTGTAGGGCAGGATAGATTCATATACCACTTTGCCTATATATCTTATTTCTCAGTTGTGTGTAAAAACAATTTCTAACATTTGTTTTTCAAACTTTGAGTTCCAAACTCTCTCCCTTCCTCCCTCCCCGCCAACCCTCATTGAGAAGGCAAGCAATATGATATAGGTTATACATGTGTAGTCACACAAAACACTTCCATAATAATGATGTTCTAAAAAACTAACTATATTTCCCTTCATCCTATTCCCTCCTCCCTTTTATTCTATTCTCTCCTTTGACCTTGTCTCTCCTTATGAGTGTTCACTTCTGATTACCCCCTCCCTAAATCTGCCCTCCCATCTATCATCCCCCCATCTGTCTTGTTTCCCTCTATTTTCCTGTAAGGTAAACAAGATTTTAATACCCAGTTGAGTGTGTATGTTATTCCCTCCTTAAACCAAATCCAATGAGAGTAAATTCACTCACTCCCTCTCACCTTCCCCCACTTCGCCTACACTGTAAAAGTGTTTTCTTGTCTATTTCATGGGAGATAATTTATTCTATTCTACCTCTCCCTTCCTCCTTCTCACAATACAATCCTCTCTAACCCTTTAATTTTTTTAGATATCATCCCTTCTGTCTATATACACACACATGTATGCATGCATGTATATATATACATATATGTGCATATATATCTATATATGTTTGTATATATGTATATGTATGTAGACATACATACATACATACATACACAACCTCCAAAAACCCTAATACTGAGAAATAAATCTCATGATTTATAAATACAATCTTTCCATGTAGGAAAACGAACAGTTCAACTTTAATAAGTCCCTTATGATTGCTCTTTCCTGTTTATCTTTGCATGCTTCTGAGTCTTGTATTTGAAAGTCAAATTTTCTATTCAGCTCTGGTCTTTTCATCAAGAATGGTTAAAAGTCCCCTATTTCACTGAATGTGCATTTTTTCCCCTGAAAGATTATACTCAGTTGCTGGGTAGGTGATTCTTGGCAGTAATCCTATCTCCTTTGACCTCCAAAATATTGTATTCTAAGCTCTCCAGTCCCTTAATGTAGAAGCTGCTAAATCTTGTGTTATCTTGATTGTGTTTCCACAATACTTGAATTGTTTCTTTCTGGTTGCTTGCAATATTTTCTCCTTGACCTGGAAACTCTAGAATTTGGCCATAATATTCTTAGGAGTTTTCCTGAGGCCTGCTCAGTCTTTGCCTGTACGGCCCACACTGAACTACACTCCTCTTCCAGTCTGAGCAACTGACCTTTCCTAATCAACTATCCAGGTTGTCTTGGACTGAAAATTTGTTTCACTCTGTCTTTTTATGGGTTCTACTGCTGTAGAATTTGTTTACAGTCATTTTTTACAGGTATTTGGAGGGGTTTGTGGGAGAGCTGAAGCAAGTCACTGTTTTTCCTCCTCCATCTTGGCTCAGCCCCCTTTGTTTCTTATTTCTTGTGGTTCCTCTCATTGGTTATAAATCTTCTTTATAACATGACTAATGTGAAAATATGTTTAATATGGAAAAAGTTTCTAGTTTTATTTATTAATTTATTTTTTTCTTCTAAATGTTTTAACATTTTTTTATTTTCATGATTTCCATTTTAGTGTTTAATTGGGGATTTTTAATTTGTTTTTTCCTAGTTGTTTTTTTTTTTTTTGCATGGTCAATTCATTGGTCTACTTTTTTTTCTCTTTTATTGATGTAAGTGTTTAGAGATATACATTTTCCTCTAAATACTGTTTTGGTTATATCAAACAAATTTTGGTACATTGTCTAATTGTTGTCATTCTCTTTAATAAAACTATTGATGATTTCTATAATGTGTTCTTTGTCTCACTTGCATTTTATAACTAGATTGTTTAGTTTCCAATAATTTTCAGTCTGCTTTCATGACCTTTTATTGAATGCAATATGTGTTGCATCATGATCTGAACAGGATATATTCCATATTTCTGATTTTCTGTATTTGTTTGTGAGGCAGTTTTTTTTTTTAATTTCTTAACACATCTTCATTTTTTTTGTGAAGGGCTCTCTATTAAGAAAAAGAAATACTCTTTTCTGTCCCCAATGCAATTTTCTCCAAAGGTCTATCATATCTAACTTTTCCAAGCTTCTTTTCATCTCCTTGACTTCTTTCTTATAGATGTTATGGTTAATTTATCTAGCTCTGAGAAGGGAAAGTTGAAGTGTACCACTAGTATAGTTACTCTCTATTTCCTCCTCTAACTCATTTAACATTCCTTTTAAGAATGTAGATACTGTGCCATTTGCTACATATATGTTTAATATTGATAATATATCATTGTCAGTGGAACATTTTAACAAGATACAATTTCCCTGATTATCTTTTTTAATTAGTTCTATTTTTTCCTTTTGCTTTGTCTGCGATCAAAATCACTATTCCTGATTTTTTTTTTTACTCCAGCTAAAATATAACGGATTCTGCACTAATCCTAACTTTTTTTGTGTGTCTCTGTTTCAAGTGTGCTTCTTATAACCAATGTATTGTTGGACTATGGTTTCTAATTTATCCTACTATCCACTTCAGTTTTATGGGTGAATTCATTCTATTTATATTTACAGCTATGATTACTAACTGTGCATTTCCCTCAGTCCTATATCATTCTGTTTATCTTTTCCTCTCTCTCTTTTTATTCTGTTCTCCCTCTAAAGTCTGCTTTGCTTCTGACCACTGCCTCCCTTAATATGCCCTCCCCTTTATCATCACTCCTGTTCTCATATCTCTTTTTCCTTCTCCTTCTATCTTGGGTAATATGCATTTCTATACTATTTATTGTGGATATTTAATTTTGCATCTTTCAACCTATTAAGATTCAAGCATTGCCCAGCCCCCACATTTTCTTCTCCACTGTAAAAGCTCTTCTTTGCACCTATTTTATGCAACATAATTTTCCTCTTTCTACCTCTCCCTTTCACTTCTCATAGGGCAAACATTTTTGTAGGCCATCTATTTTTTTTTATCATCTCAACTCACTTCAGTACACTCTTTGCAGCAGTTCTTAGAAGTTGCTTTTGTCATCTTCCCATGTAAGAATATAAACAGTTTTATTGAATCCATCATTATTTCTCTTTTCTATTTATCTTTTATTACATTTTTTAATCTTTTATTTGAAAGTTCAGTTTTCAATTTAACTGTGGTCGTTTCAGGAGGAATGCTTGAAAGTCCTCTATTTCATTAAATATCATCTTTCCCTTGATGAATTATACTCAGTTTTCCTGTAAAGGTTACTCTTGGTTTTAATCTTAGCTCTTTTGCCCTTTGCCTTCTGGATTATCATATTCCAATCCTTTACTTTTATTATTTTTTTACTGTGGTAGTTGCTAAATCTTGTGAGATCCTGACTGTGGCTACAAGATATTTGAATGGTTTCTTTCTTGCTGTTTGAAGTTTTTTTCTTTTTCACTTGGAAACTCTGATATTTGGCTTTAGTATTTCTGAGAGTTTTCATTCTGGATTTTCTTTCAGGTAATGATTAGTGGTTTCTCTCAGTTTTTATTTTGCCCTCAGATTCTAGGATATCTGGGCAGTTTTCCTTGAGAATTCTTGAAATATGATTTCTAGGCTCTTTCTTTGATTATGGCTTTCAAGTAATCCAAAAATTCTTAAATCATCTCTGCTTGATCTATTTTCTAGATCAGTTTTTTTCCCCAATGAGATAGTTCACATCTTATTTTCTTTCTTTATTTTAACTTAGTGTGACATTTTTCTTGTTGTACCATGGAATCAGTAGCTTTCACTTGCCCAATTCTATTTTTAAACGAATTATTTTTTTTCATTTAGTTTGTGTACTTCCATTTTTCATTTGGCCAATTCTTTTTTTTAAAGGGGTTATTTTCCTCAGTGTTTTTGTGGCTCTTTTACAAAGCTTTAAATTGTCTTATAATTTTCTTCTCTTGCTTTCATTTCTTTACCTTGTTTTTTCCTTTACTGCTCTGATTTTGAAAATCATTTTTAGCTCTTCTAGATATTCTTGCTTAGCTCATGATCAACTTCTTTTTTTTTCTTTTGAGGCTTTCCTTATGGCTATCTTGACTTCATTTTCTTCTGAGTTTGTGTCTTGATTTTCCCTCTTGCTAAAGTACCTTTTTACAGTCAGGTTCTTTTGTTTGTTTCTTTCTTTCTTTTGCTCATTTTTAAAGCCCATTTCTTGACTTTGAACTTCATGCTAAAGTTGTGCTCTGCTTCTGGTGGTGTATGTGTAGATGTGGTTAGGGGAGTCACACTGTCCTCAGCTGTAGGCTTTTTTGCTGTTTTTGGAGCTAGTTCTGGGAGTTGGGAATTTTTCTCTCCTTTCAAGTTGGTGTGATCTGGGGATAGGTGTGGTCACTGCTCTCCTGGTCTGCATTCTGTTCCTTTCCCGATCCCTTGGGACCAGAAATGATACTGCTTCCCAGTGCTCTTGCTCCTCTGGATTGAGTGTACTCCTCAATGAGGTAAATGTGACCCTTGAAATGTGACCCAGATGTGAATATAGACAATGAAATTGCCAAACTATCTGGCCTGAGAGATCCCAAAGCTTCTGCTTCTGCAGTCACCTCCTGGTCCCACTAGTGATGTTACATCCCTGTGGGTTCTGGGTCAACCTCCACCTCATGTCATAGAACTCTCCTTCCAGCCACCTAAATCATCTTGAGCTGGGAGATGTTTCACCTGATCTTTTTGTTTGTTTGTTTATATTTTTGCTTTTTGGTGAGGCAATCAGGGTTAACTGACTTGCCCAGGGTCACACAGCTAGTGTCAAGTGTCTGAAGCCAGATTTGAACTCAGGTCCTCCTGACTCCAAGGCCAGAGCTCTATCCACTACACCACCTAGCTGCCCCTACCTAATATTTTGTTGGCTCTGTCACTCCAGAATTTTATTTGAAGCATTGTTTTAAAGTTGTTTAGTGGGAAACGTTGGGAGAGGTCAGCTGAGTGCCTCTACTCAGCCATCTTGGCTTCACCAGAATTCTCCACACTTATTGCTAAGGGGATTAAAAAAAAAAGAAGGAAGGAAGAATGTGAGGGAGGGAGGAAAGCAGAAAGGAAGGAAAGAAGGAAGGAAGAAGGCAGGAAGGAAGGAAGGAAGGTAACTCTATACCATATAAGCATAATCAAGCAAAATAAAATTCAAAAATATATTTCTTATTCTTGATATTTTCCATCATAATGAGGTAGACAATATACTTTATTTGTCATCTCTTTGGTATTTTAGGTTATCAGATTTCTTGTCTTCTATAATTGTTCATTTTCACCATGTTTATTTTATAGTATAAATTGTTCTGCTTCTGCTCACTTCATTTTTTAATTCTCAAGGGAAGAAATTCAAGCTATTTGTAGACATACTAAAGTGTTCTGAATCGCTTTGTTTATAGGAATGAAAATCAAAGCAAATCTGTGTTTCTGCCTTATATCCATCAGACTGGTAAGGCTGATAAAAAAAAAGGAAAATGGCAGATGTTAGAGGGGTAGAAAGAAAAAAAAAACAGGCCTATTGAAGCACTGGTGGTGGAGCTGTGAATTGGTCCAACCATCTGGAAAGTAATTTGAAATTATGCCCCAAAAGTTATTAAACAGTGCATACCCTCTGACCCAGCGAAACTACTGTCCTACATCTACAAAAAATATTTATAGCATCCTTTTTGTGGTGGAAAAGTACTGGAAAGTAAGGGGCTGATGGAATGCCTGAACAAATCATGTTACCTGAATGTAATGTAAGAAATTTTTAAAAAAGAAAGCTTCAAAGAGAGATCAGAAGACTTGCTGAATTGGTATAATCCCCTTATTTTAAAAATGAGATGAAGTGATATGCTTAATATTTCACAGGTAGTATCATAGACAGGATTTAAATCACAATCTTTTGACTCTAGAACCAGTCTTGTTCTGCTGTAACACACCCTTAATAGGGAGAATAGAAACAAAAGAATGCACTTTTGACTATGGGAATCCTTAGTTCTGAAATATTATAATAATACTTGATTTTTATATTTTTTTGAGATTTACACACCACATTGTCCCACTTGAGTCTTACAATAGTCCCATGACTGAAGTACCATAAGTATTATTATTCTCATTTTACAAATTGAGGCTCATAGAGAGTAACTAGACCATGATCACTTAAGAGTTTCAGAGGAGAGGTTAGAAATTAGTTTCACTCCAGTTTCAGCAGTCTTTCCATAGTCCTTAAATATTTAGCCTTTACAAATTTCTAGACCATGCTTCCAAAATCATCAACCAGTCCCCAAAATAAAAATAAAACTTTTGGAGCTTATTATAACTACTTTTGGCAAAACAACATTTTTACAGCATTAAGCATGAAATAATTAGAAAGCAAAATACTGTATCAAAATTCACTGTGCATATTCATAAAGATAATAAAATAGATAAAATTGAATGTGGAATTATACAATCTACCTGCACTATTAAATTTTATGGGCAGAAGCAATCAGGGAAATTTCAAAAGGTAAAAATAACGAAATAGATGTAAAGTTTTGGTCCCTGAGCTGGAATTTTTTTTAAAGCATCTAACTTTGTGTTTGTAATAACAGCAAGATAATGACATAGATGAAGGTTCTGAATGTTTTGGTAAAGTCAAGACCAACACACATCTTACAGCCCTTTCCACCTATCCCATGCCTACTGCATGGAATGGCTGGAAAATTCATCATAGCAATCAATCAACTAATTAAGATACATTGATCCCTGTGACAACAGAAAGTAGACACATAAAAGATGGCATTTTGATGAATCAGTCTGATATTTTAAAAGTTGATAAAATGTCACCCTGTTTTATCTTTACTATTCCTATAGCTTCAAAAAATGGCTTTTGCTTGAAGTATTCAGCTACATGGTGTCTTTGATTGGATTTTCAAGACTAATTCATTTAGCATGTAGGTAGCAGATGTCCAACTAGATGAACAAGTATTGATTGTGCACCTACTTTTTGCAAAGAACTGGGCTGGTCCTGTGGATGATCTTAAAGAAACAAAAGCCATGGACATTTGTCTAAAGAGGATTATAATGTAATTGTCAAGGAATGATTAGACCAGAAGAAACAAGGAGAAGATAATTTGTGACTTAATTCTGTGATGGTAATTAAAAAAGCAAAGGCAATGATACCTGCCAATCCTCTTTCTCATTTTATGCTAGCCAACCTGGATGGAATATCATCAAAATGTGTTGTAAACAGATTTGGGAACTGAGGGAGCAAGAAACTGAAAGTAAGGGCCAGTTTAATGGGAGATTTCATTACTAAATTTCCTTGTGATAAATAGAGAAAGTAAAAAACAGTATTGGAAACATTTGCATTTGCCCAACCATTGTTAGAAGTATAAAATTTCAACTCTAATAAAAACTAATTCGCATCTTCCTTTTACTATTCCCTGTACTTAGCTATTTTTCCAATTTCCATGTTTGTCTAGCAAGTAGGGTGGGGGGAGATACAAGTAGAATTATAATAATATAGTCAGTAATGCTCACTAGGTCATGGAAAACAAATCTAAATTTTAGAACAGAATGTTTAATAAAGCAAAATTGGATTGAATTTTGTGTGATAGTTTAAAAGAATATCTGGGGAAGACAAGACCTAAATATTACCAGGTCTCACAATGGAAAAAATATACCAAAATAATATTTTAATTGATGGAGAAAATGTAAATGCTAAAGTTATGGGTTCCAAAGAGACTAAGCTAATGTTTCTGACATTAAATTAAGACGTTACTGGGGAAAATAATTCTCTCCAGAAAGAAAATTTCACATCCATTCTCAGAGCACATAAGTGAACACAGCTGCTATTGCTAAGAAAAGGCTTATTTTGGCCCAAGTGATAAAAGTTGAATTTTTGATATATATTCTATTCCTTTATCCAACTATAACTGAAATGCAGAATAGGGAGGAGAAAAAAAGATAGCTATGTCTTTGTAAATAAAAAAAATGGATGAAAACAAGACTCATTCAGGATGAAAGGACATGGGAGGATTACATCCGTGTTGATTGAAAGCATACTATCCAATATATAATGGAATTAAGACATGTTACAGAAATAACAGCTAATCTGAGATAATAAATGGGTAAAATGACACATAGAATTTCCTTCCTATGAACATTTAGATGTCCTCAGAAGTTGCAAGTAGCATAGAATGTTTAATTATTTATCTCTTTTTTACATATTGCATCTGACAGTTCAGTGTGCACCATTAGAGCACCAAGTATTTCCTGGGTCACAGTGAATCCTTTAGCCTTTATGCTAAGAGTAAAGATCTATATTCCATTATTTGGGTAGGCCTGTGTTTTAACTGTGGTCCAGCACTAGTTTAGAACTTTTTATTTAGTCCTGTCATAGTCTTAGTTTAAGAAAACCAGTTGGTTTCAGAACTCTTCAGAATATTGGATTGACTACATCAGTGCTTTACAAAATGGGGGCTAGGACCCATATAGGGACTGTGATCTAACCCCAATGGGTATGTGATCAATCAAAGGGTGGAGGAATCCTTCCATAGATAATCATGGAATATGTTCCTAACACAACCATACCTGCTTTTTCTTACTATAGCCCAATACTCTTTCAACTCCTACCTTTCCTCATTGCAAACTATCAATGTTACACCTTCCGAATTGGGCTTTGGCCTATTAGATAATTTATAACTGAAATGCTCCTGGTTACCAATAGCAGTAGCTGTGTAAATGGCATTCAGGAAATTCTGATGTTCCTCCAGGAAACCTCCTCCCTGCCTCTAGATTAACTCATGGACATGATAGGATCCCACTCCTCCATGGTGGGCTTTATACTCTTCCACCTCATCCTTTTTTATTTGGAGTGAGACAGAATGAGTTGTACAGGATAAAGCTGTCATTGATAAAGTATAACAGATCACAGATTTCATTATCTTTCCTCTGCAACCTGTGCCTCTTTCAAACATTTTTATTACTTTTGAGGTCACTACCATCCTTCCAGAGACTTGGGTTCATAATCTGAGTGTAATCATCTTTTCCTTATTCTCCTTCACTTCATGGATGTTGAGTGAATTATTCAGAAAGCAGATCTAAGGTGCAGGGTAAATACCTGTTCAGTCCCACAAAGGGATTCATGTTTTAATCTTTTAACTAACAATCTCCTGAAAAAGTACAGCATGTATTATGATTTACTGTATCATGGCATATATTTGACAATGTTCATTTATGAGTTTCTTTCATGTTTTAAGTATTTCTTTTGGGCTGGAAAAATACATAGCTGCCCCATATCTGACTCTCTTTGCATAGCAAGTACTTTTCTAGAAAAGGGACCCTGGTCATCCCTTTTGGGAACCTCTACACATGAGCCTCTGTTCTGTTTAAGTGACTCTCCTTAGAGTTCTTCTTTGGAATGGAGGTCAGAGAGTTCAAGAAAATACTGACTTTATTCTTTTAGTAATAAGGATCACCCAATTCTAATCTCATGTGCCATATGTGTGATTCCAGGCCTGGAATCACTTACTAGGGCTTGGTAGAACCTTCCAGAGCTTGTATTTTGCTAACTTATCCTTCCATAATCCAAGGTTACCTTCATGCTATGATAAGTCATCAGAAATAGAGCTCTAGGGAAAGTTCTGAGGATTTCCCAAGAATATTAATGTCTTTAAGTTTTTCTAGTACAATCCCAGCATAAGGTTTTTCACTTGAATTTTAATAGATCTGAGTGAATTATAAATTTAGAAATTCTACCACTGTCATCCTTTCATCCCCAGCCTCAACCCAATTTCTAGTTCAGTGAAAAGATTGAAGGTACATTTACAGGATGGATTCCTTTTCTGTTTTGTAAAACAATAGATTGGAATAGGAGGAATAGACTATCTTTCTGGTTTAAATTCTTAGTCCTTAAAATGTGGATCAGTCCAGTTGAGTCAGAGTGCCCTACTGTCATACTAACCAGGAATGCTCATAGATCTGATAGGTAAATCTGCCTAGGAAAGCTGACATGCTGACTCCTTAGTTAATGACCTCTTTAAATTCCCTTCTGGGTTTGATGCAATCAACATAGTGGCCTTGTCACTTTCCTCTCATTGATTTTCCAAATATCATTTTCTTGAACTAAGAAGACACTGAAGTCCCTGTGCTTAATATGTGTTTGTGAATGGAGAGCATGTTCTTCCTGGCAGATCATGTGCCCTTAACTCAATAGACCTACAAGGAATTTTATCACCTTCTTGATCCAGAAGCTCTCCCATGGTGAAATATAGGTAGCAGTAAATTTGAGAAAGGCGTGCATGTACCTTTATGTGTCCTAGAAATTTCTATTTTAAAATATTCTAATATAAGGACTGATTCTTGTCTTTTTCTTTAGAGAGCTCACCTTAACTCAACTGTAAAATTTAGAAATTATTCTTGCTGATCTCACTGGTTCCTTCCACTTTTGCTTGCATTCATTTGTTTATATGTATTATCATAAGGGATAGTAGTCCTTACACCAATTACCAAGGGCAAATCACATAATTTAAAAGAATATACACATATTGTCTTCTTTGATTCTCACAACAGCCCTGTGAGTCAGGTGCTATTATTATACTCATTGTATGGATGGGGAAACTAAGGCACATAGACATGACTTGACCAGGTCATAAGCAAATTATTTTCAAAGTTAATTGGTTTCCATCTCTATCGAATAGAAAATAGAAGACTTTCTTAAAGAACTTTTCAGACTTCCTAAGAAATTCAGATTAATAATATAAGATCAGATGATTTTAGGCTTTTGAATTGAATTTATTCTTTTAGTTGTTTTTGTAAAGGAGATTTTTTTTTAAAAAATTTCAATTAGGGTTTGGCATCATTTTTTTCATAGATTATATGGCTGTATCTTGAGTTTAGAAATGGAGAAAAAGTAGACATTGGCATGCCTTGGTTTCCAGCAAGGATACCCACCAATCCTATGAAACGCCCAAAACCCCAGCATCCTTCTCTAATAATCATACTGTTAAAATACAAATGACATCACAACCTCATAAGAAAACTCTTGCTCTTGATAAAGTCCCAAATTGCAGAAGTAAATGTAGTATTGAAATGTCTAATATAGAAATCTCTTGGCTCTGGATTATTATCCATTGTACAGGGTGGCCCAAAAGTTTTAGTGAACTTTGGTGACATGCTGTGTAGATTGATTCCAATTCATATCATTATCATTTTTATTAATAACTAAAGATGTCACTAAAGGGGTAAATGTTCTATAAGCTAAATCACATTTAAATCTTTAAAGTCTTCACATATAGGAGTACCTTTCAGGTACATTGCTTCTGCAATTAGAAAGTCCAAAGAGGCAAAAAAATAACTACTGCCTGGGAAAATTTGGAAATTATAAAAAATAGGCCCACTCTCCTTTTCTCAGTGTTATCTTAAATGTTAAGGTCTGTGGTCAGTGTACATCATGGTGAAGTAGATAGAGCACTGGACTTGGATTCAGAAAGATGTCTGTTCAAAACCTACCTCCTACCCATACTAGTTTTATGACTGGTGACAAATCCCATGCTCATGGTCTCAGTTTCCCCATCAATAAAATGGAGATAATAATAATTTCTCCCTATCAGCACTACTGAGAACTCAAATGAGATAAAGTACATACAACACTCTGCAAAACATAAAGCATTATACAAGTATATTTGTTATTACCACTCTTATCTAGGCCTTCAGATCTTTTTTTGATGAAGTTTCAGATAGAAGTAGTCTGAGGACAAGTTGCTATTATGTTTCTATGGACTATTATGCAAATAGATAAAATTATTTCCTTTTCTTTTTTTGTAATTGAATGAGAGTATTAGGCTATAATTTCATCTTCTGTAGAGTTACTGAAAGCCTCTTCAGCACAACTACTTTAGCATCCTGAACACAGATAAGAATAACATTTACCTTGGTCAATTCTGACATGGTTTAAATTGTTTTCACTAACTGGCTATATTTCAAAACCTTATTACTCCATCCAGGTTGGAAATTATGAATATTCAGTAGTATGGATTTTAAAAGGTTATTCTTGAATTTTATGGATCTATATTATGTTCAGTCAGTTGTGGACAATAGTTCTGTCTCTAATGATGTTTTTGTTCTAAAACAGTTTATTTGCTAAATTCTCAAGGATATTGGGGGTTTTGAATTTGTACCAGGGGAATTTGTCATCTGTCAGTTGATATGTACTACTATGAATTCTGACCCCAGGCTCTCAGGAGCAGGCCTGTTACCTCTCCCCTTCAGAGTGCAAGGATAGCCCTGAAGGGTTTGGGAAGATCTATTTTCTCCACCTTGACTTGAACCCTCAACAGTCGTGTGCTCCCAATTGTTAGGAATCTGTGTCTAGCAACCTCAATTTGATTTAACCACTTATTTTCAAGTGAATTTTATAAAAGGATATTTACTTCAAAGATATAATGAGAACAAACATATAAGCATTTTCCCCAATCTCTTCTCCTACATGATCTCTGTCTCTGGAAGGATTATTCTTAACACTTACCTTATTTCCTACATAGCACTGGTCCTATTAAGTTCAAACGCAGATACTGCATGATTGCTACATTAATACTAATACTTGGTTACCATTATGAAAGTCATTTTGAAAGATCACTCCTTGCTCTTTGAGACAATGATTCTGGGATGGCTGCAATACCCAGCCTTGAATCAACTTCCAGATTACTGTGGCTTGCTTTGCTGTAGTCAAAAACTATACCTCTTGCACCTAGCAAGGAAAAGGGAGAAAAAGATGCCAAGCAACCAGGTCTATTTCTTGAGGGTTAGGAGTGGTGTGGATGTGACTTCAGAAGGGAGAAAGGCCCTGAGGCCCTTATGGCATGGTCTCTCAGCTGATGCCATGAGAGTAGGGTTTAATGGACCATTCTAGACCCTAATGAATCAAACCTGAGGCTAGAGGTGACTCGGGATTTTCTGAAGATACCAACACTATAGGTTACACAACCAATTGAAAAAGGCTCCTCCCAATCACATGTTTATTCAAGCCAAACCAGTTATAGAATGCCCACACATGCTCCACAGTCTCTTCACAGTGCTTCCCTCATATTTCATCATGATTCTCCCAGAAACAGCTGCCTAGCATCCGTCATATGGAAAGATATCATCTGTTCCTTAGCATCCTCCACATGGAGATACCATCTGTGCATGTGCCAGATCACCATTACAAATAAAGGACAGCAAACTTGAGCTGTAAGTCTTTCCACCTGATCATATCTTTCTAGTTCTCTATATCTGATATGATGTTTGCATGACTTCCGCCACATCATTTTACTATGCATCAGTCAACAATTCTGGACACCTTGAGGAAAATATTTCTATAAATTTTGGTGGCTATAACTTGGTCCTGAATCAATTAAAAAAACCCTCTCTGTTTATAAAAACAAATCTTTATGATGCTGTGATTTTTTGGATTCAATTTATTTATTTTCAATGAATACAAATCTATTTTCTTTCCTTCCCATGTACTGGCACTGAAAAAGAAAAAAAATAGAAAAAGAAATCACTTTTAACAAATGTATATGAATCAAAATAAATTCTGGCATTAGACATTTCCAAAAATACATATGTCTTGTTATATGTCTTCAATTCATCACCTCTCTGATAGAATGTAGGTACCATGCTTTATCATTGTTCCTCTGGAATCATGGTTGGCCATGACAATGATCAGAATTCTTAAGCCCTTCAAAACCATTTGTCTTTATGATGTTATTGTTATGGTATAATTGTTCCAGTTTTGTTCATTTGTTAAAATTTTCTTTTTTTTCCCATAAGGTTGGTTGAGTTCATGTGGATACCTTTTCATTCCATTCTTAGGTTTTAGCTGATTCATAGACAACATCTGAATACAAACAACTTTCAATTAAATTTGAAAATTCCAAAAGTATAATCATGTTATTTTGTAAAGTGTTGTTTCATAACTCTTTTGACAAAGTTTTAACCTATTTATCTTGGGCTCTGAGAACAAATATAAGTTCTCTTCCTTCTTTTTTGGAGTGTTATTCTTTCTATACCTTCTTTCAATTTGTGAGGTCAGTGTTTCATTCACATTATACAGACTTCTATTTGGACACTTTCCAGATCCATTTTTCCCCTTTTACAATGGCAGGATTATATGTTCAGACCAGTACTGCATAAATCTTTATTGTTACATGTGTGTTTTTCCATCAACCTTTGATTTCATGATTTCTTTCAGCCTATTAATAGACACAGCTTCACCTTTATTCTTGATAGCCTTATACCGAATATATCCTGCCTGGGAAAGACCAAAATATTTGCAGGTAACATTACATTCATTTTGGCTGCTAGATTCAAATTTGACATTCTTAACATCTCTTCTTCTTTGACATATAAATATATGTGACATAATTTGCTTACCGATACAAATGACATTTCGATGTTTTTGGAGAAAGTTTACATGAAATAAAGTAGTTGTTTAATGTGCTTTCAAGTGATACCATATAATCTGACACTGTCTTTTTATATCAAGTTATTAATACAATGTTTTGATACAACTCCCTCTTTGACTTGGAAGTCATACCTTTCATGAATAAGGAAAATTGTTAAGGCTAGGTAGAACCAAGGAGGCAGTTAGGTGGCTCAGTGAATAGAGCACTGGGCCTGGAATCAGGAAGACTTGAGTTCAAATCTGGCCTCAGACATTTACCATTTGTGTGACCCTGGGCAAATCATTTAACTTCTGATTGCCTTAATGCACTGGAAAAGGAAATGCAAACTACTCTAGTATCTTTGACAAGAAAACCCCATGGACATTATGGTCATCAGGATCACAAAGAATCGGACACAACTGAAAGACTGAACAAGAAGAACCATATCGGACTTGATCTATGTCTCTACTTATTAATCACTTGATTAATTTAGAAAAACAATTTTCATTTTATTTTAGAACTAGATATTTTTAAATATTCATAGATAAGGAACACATTTACTTTGATAAATATGTTTTTATTTCATTGGCGCAAAAATATTTAATTAACTTGTTTGTGATAGTACATTGATACAAAAATTTAAATAAGAAGATGTTATAGTTTGACTGGGTCAATATGTTTTGCTCTTGTTTAAGAAGAATGATATAATTTGACTACTGATTAATATAAGATTTTGGGAGAAACATTTTCTGCTGTAGTTGTTATAAAGATGAAATACTGATGTTTATTAGTGGTTTGCAAAGAATTATTAGTAGCAATGTAATCAATTGCATCATTTTTGACTTTGCTCCAAAAAAGAATGCTACCTATCATATCAATGCTATTATCATGGTTATTATTTGAAGATGAACATTATAAAGTATTTTATCACTCATTGATATTGATATTTTCACCACTGAGTGGCTTTCAAAAAGAAACATTTGGGGTAATGGAATGTCTTAATAGAGACCAAGAAGGGAGTAGGGGCTAATTTCTTGGAAGGTCAAAACACAGGCATGAGAAGTCATTAAAACAGGACAATGGTTTTCATTCATAAATAAATGTGCTATAGTGGTATCCACAATGTCTTTATTCAGTTTTTTAAGAGGTTGATCCTCAGGGATCTGATAAATCAAAAATCTTAAAACCCAACAAATCTGTAATTAGTTTAATTAAGTAATTAATTAATTAGCTCCTTGACCTCAGAAACTATTTTTTTTGCTTTATTTCCCCTAACTCCTCAGCGTTATAATGTAGGTGCATAAAAATATTTTATTGATTGAATTGAATTGAAGTTTATTATCTTTCTCCCCAGTCTGTAATGAGATGGTATTCCTGATAACTTCAATTACTTATGTTTATCCATTATCCAGTTCCACAACTTCCTTTACATACCCATTTTCAAATAGGTCTGTTCTCTTACTATGCTTTCATTTCCCTCATCAAGACTTTGACAGCTTTGTTAGGTAGATTATTAGAAGTTTCCTCCCTTCTCTTACTGTCTCTGGTTCCTCTGCCTTCATCTCTACTGGGCTTTAACACCGAAGAGACTCTATCAAGATCATTACTTAAACTGACAAAGTATGCACAGTTATCCCTTCCACATTGCAGGAATTAAAAGATAAAATATATACAATGTTATAGATATATTTGTGCATTTCTGAGTTTCTAAACTTTTTCATTTGCTGGCCCTTGAGTGTTGCTTGCTGCTTCCACAAAACTCCCCCAAAATTCCCATTTAATTTTTATGACAACCCATGTTATATAGAAACCATGATGGGGAAAACCATGATGTGAAAGGGATAACTGTAGTAGTCAATAAAGAATTAACCTCAAATTAGAAAGCTTGGTCAAGTACCACCCTTGACACTACTGATTGTGAACCTGGAAAAACTGCTTACCCTTTCAGGGTAACAAGATAATTCTCTAAGACTACAAATTGCTAAATAGTTGCTAATCTACATTAGTAGAGGACATTTAGGCCTTTAGAGCATCCTACTTCAATGAAATCACCAGGTCAGACCCTGAACCAGGGGTGGGGAACCTGTAGCCTTGAGGCCACATGTGGCCTTCTAGGTCCTTGGGTGAGGCCTTTAGACTGAGTCAAAGTTTTACAAGTTTTGTTAAGCTTTTAAGTTTTGTTCTGTGAAGTTTAGATTTAGTCAAAGAGCCATACTTGAGGAACTAGAGGGCCACATATGGCCTCAAGGCTTCAGGTTCCCCACTCCTGCACCATCTCAGTTATATCTGGTACACCCCATTCACTACTTTAGTCAAGTTACTTCATTCCTCTGGAACTTAGTTTCTTCACCTCCAAAATAAGCATGTTATATGAGATGATATCTAATTTCAATCTTCTATCTCACAAATTCCACATTCCTTCTTTTTATAATCTCCCAGTGGATTTCAGTTATACATTGGTTCCAATAGCAACTTATATATTCAGACTTTTATTTATCCACCTTCCTTCATTTTATATTATTGCTCTTAGCTTCAGCATTTGTCTCTGCTCAATTCTGGAAAATCTTACCTAGTGAAGGATTCATTTTCCATGCTTTTAACCAGCTGATGCATAGAATGATACTTCTTTTACCCTTTACCAAAATAAGTGCATCCACTCTTTGTCTCTGTGTTGAAATATACAGTAAAATCTCCTAAACGGCTGTCTTGGATTAAATTCAAATGGTGTATCACAAGATAATCAATTGGGCCATCACTGGACAAACAAATTTACTTTGAGGAACCTTTTAGTGTCTATGGATCATTCCCCCCTCCACTCAGGATCATAGGATTATAGATTTAGAATAGGAAGGATTATTAGAGATCAAATTCAATTTCTTCATTTTATTGATAAGGAAACAAAGAAACAGAATAAGTGATTGCAAGATACATAATAAGAGCCTAAGGCATGATCTGAACTAATGCCTTCCTGACTCCAAGATCAATCCTATATCTACTATGCCCTCTAGAAGCCACTTTACTGATTGGGAACATGAGCTTTTGGTTTATGTCTCTATTAGTCCCTCAGCAACCCTATCCACAATAGATCTAACAAGATATGAAGTGAGTAAAAAGTTATGATAATAGTTTGTATTTATTAGCTGGTATATAGTCTTTTCAGATTTGCAAAGCGCTTTACGTATGTTGCCTCCTTTGATCCTAAGAACAAACCTGCAATGTATAGTTGTATAATATAACAAATGTATAATAATATGTTATAATTATGCTGATCCCATAGCTGAGGAAACTGAGATTGAAAGAGGTTTTATGATTACATAATGTCTGAGGCAGGATTTGAACCCACATTTTCTTGACTTCAGGTGCATTACTCTACCCACACTATGTCATTTAGCCTCCAATAGTTGTTTTTATTGTTATTGTTGCTACCGTTGTCATTATTTTTACCCTAAAAATGCAAGGTAAATTCATATCAAAGGCCTTCAATAGTCAGGAAACCTCTCCTCTTCCCACAGATCATCAAACATTCCTCCCCACAGGATGGATTCCATGTCTCCTCTGGACTTCTAAAGGCTACATACCACATGGTGCCAGTATACGAATTGTTTTGAACAGTTACTGTGTGCCTATACCTCCTGCTGTACTAGTCTTCACCTTTTAGACACAAAAATGGTGCAGCTTGAAGAATGAAAGTGAAGTCAACCTTATCTCCTCTCCATTTTATCTTATTAAGGTTCGAAATTCCTTTCTTCTCTCTCTAATTGAAGTTCCAACCTTCATTCTTCATAGCCACCCATCACTGTCCCTTAAATGTATTTAGATCCCTGTAGACATCATATAGATGTTTAGTCCTCTCATTTCTGTTCATTCTAAGTTCACATTTAGCCAAACATCTCTGGTTTGGGTCCCTATCTGGGTCTATGCATCTGAGACACGATCTGTGATTATACCTGAATCTGACTACTTTCAAAGTTCAAGGTAGGGGGCAGATTAGAGAAAAAAAAATTCTATGGCAATTAGGTGGGCCTGAGAACAGGAAGACCTTTGTTCAAATCCAGCCTATGACACTTATTAGTCAAGTCACAGCTTTGGTCATCCTCAGTTTCCTCATCTGTAAAATGGGGCTTAATATAGCGAGCACCTCATAGGTTTGTTGTTCAGAATAAAATGTCATATTTGTAAGAATGTGCTGCTTTGCAAGTCTTAAAGTTTGCTACATAAATATATAAATCATCATCATCATTCCTGAGGGAGGCTTAGTAATTCTCCTTGCTGCTTCTACTACTTTGAAACTGCTTTTTTTTTTATCCCACTGGGCATGAAGACCTGGGCACAAAATCTGTTTCTGTCACTTACAAGCAATGAAAAAAAAATTTTAAATTTATAATATTCAGGTCTTTCACTGAAAAATAGAAATGATAATATTTGTACCACCTATAATGCAAAGTGTTTGAAAAAGAAGACTTTGAATACATACATTTAAATCACACATCTTTCTCTCACTTCGGAGAGCTAACGGTTGTCAAACACATACCCAAGAGATAAATAGCAAAGAAAGAAACATGAAATTTTTGGAATAACAAAATTTAGAGAATTTACCTATAACCATTCATGCATTTAAAATATTTATCAATGCTATCTATAAAATATAATCTTTCTATTATTAACTTTTTGCATCAAAGAAAATTTTTGGGAAAATAGATTAATTTTCACCTGGAATTAATAAGGCCAGGGATCTAGTCTCAGGTCTCCTATACACTTCTCTATCATAGATACCTCCTCACACTCCTTTTCAGCTACCTTTTGTGTGTTGTCTTCCTCCATTAAAGTGCAAGCTCCTTGAGGTCAAGGCCTGTCTTTTTTTCTTCTTATATTCCATATTCCTAGTCATGAATACAGTGCCTGAAACAGTAAAAATTTAATAATTGTTTATTTCTTGGCCTGCCCTGCTTGTCACTAACTTGTTGAACTTGAATATGTGAGCTTCTAAAATGAATGATTTGGACTAGATTCTATCAAAAGTTGCTTCTAGCTCTAAAATTCTTAGATCCTAATGAATATGGACTCCATGATAATTTCATTTGAGCAAAGAAGTAAGAGTGTTAATGCTAGCATAAATTCCATGTGTGCTTTTTTTCCTTGAGTTAGAAGATCTCATTTTTTCTAACAAGCCTGAATTCAGTCAGCCCAGATCTGAAATGACATCAATATCAAGAAAATTTCCCAACTTCCCTAAGTTGAAATAATGAAGTTCAACTTTCAAAAATTAATGTTTACAATTCTGAAATCATCCCCTGAAATTAACTTATAAAACTTTGAATCTGATTAGTTTTTAATGTAAAACCCTGTGTGTTTTAGTCTTTGAAAAAGTATTTCTTCAGATAGGTAGACAAGCTAAATGGATAAACAGATACCTAATTGAACCATGAAATTTTACTATTGCTAGTATACTCAATTTACTTTGTTGAATTTTAATGTTAGAAGACTATCAAAGCATAGCCACAGGAAAATGCCCTGCATTTCAAATCCACATGCTGAATTGCATGAATGTTAATTATGTTGGGCATACAAACAACAGTTGGTAAAAGTTTTTGGCTGTTTATTTAAGTACACAACTGTGTTCAACAACAATAAGCCCCTTAAGACTAAGAGATATTTACTATGTGCCAAATTAATAAAGATTTTATTCTAGTCCATCTTGAAAAGATTGCATTGGAAACATCTCTCATTTTATTAACAATAAATATTAATGATCTCCTGTCAAAGAGTTGTTCTAATGCTTCATCATGGCATGGAGGTGACCCTGGATTCTCAAAGTCAATGCCCATTGAGAAGGTCCTACCAAGTTTTAGACATTTTTAAAAAGGTCCAGCAACATACTATACGTTGGTCAGCCTAAGAACAGCAAACAGGACAACCCTAGAATACATGTCAATAGATTATGATTTTTTTTTTCTTACCACAGAGACAGACTATAGAGCTACTAAGATACAGAAGAGTTGTAGCTGATATTGGTATACTAAGAATGAAGAAATGACAGTTCTAAGAAGCATGAATGTATAAAAATAGTAATGATACTAATGTGATATTACAATGTCTCATTATTCCCAGAGGAAATTTTGATGTCCAATTTTTTTTGTTTGTCTGAGCCTGCCTATCATCTATCTATCTATCTATCTATCTATCTATCTATCTATCTATCTATCTATCTATCTATTTTCTTTTTCATTTATCATCTATGTATGTGTATATATGCAAATAGATCCCAATGCATATATGTATATATATATATATACACAAATATGTCATTATAATGCAAGTAAGAAACTGTGTTTTTTTTTGCAAATTCAAGAAGAAAAATTAAAATACCGTGAAATGTGAAGAACTTGAAGAATATGTGTTCCAGCTTCATTTGACAAGAGAAATTTGTCAAGCTGTCAATTGTACTTATTAACCAAACAGCCACACAGTATCACTTCTTATCTCTGCTTCTCTATAATTCAAGTTATATTTTAAACTACATTTCCCTATTAATTGAATGTACCCTGCCATTCGATGCAGTTTCAAATTCTGCAAGCATACATTAACTTTCACTGTAAGCATTTATCTTTTATTTACATCACCAGAATCCCAAGCTCAAGCCCCTCAGTCAAACACAGGGTCTGAGTTTGCACTTAGCTACTGTAAGTATGTTGAGCTCTCTAAAATGTAACTGTGAGGTCTGGAAGTACTAATCGAAACAGGTGGTATTTTCAAAATGGAAAACAGCCACTGCTGAGCTCATTTATATTAGGTAATTATACTTCTCATTACCTCTTACTGTTGATGCCAGATTGGTTGTTACTCTACAGGGAATGTGTATGTGAAGGATATATTTTCAAAATTATTGAATACCGATTTGTTGGCGAAAGTAAAGTCATATTTGAAAGTTCCCAGATTTCTGTAATGTTTTTCATTCAGCCAAAAAATGGTCTCTCCAATGTTTAGTTCTCCCTAATAAGTCTTATTTCTTTCCAATTCTAACAGCAGGACCTTTCATTTCAAATAGTGAAAAAAGGCTGAGGAACATTTTTGAAGCTGTACTAAAAGAAACAAAGTACAGGGGTCTATTGCCCACCCTCTTCTGTATATGTATTCTGCTTTCTCAGTATTTGCCCTTTAAGAAAGTTGTTGAAATGATAACTAGACTTTTTTTTTTTTACCCAAACTCATTTTGTAAAAAGATCTTGAAGCTTTTTCTTGATTAATAATGAAAGTTCAAAGCATTGTACTAAGAGATTCTTATGGAATGCTCTTAATATATATTCATAGGAGACACTCTGTTTCCCCTTGGATCTCATTTTTTAACTCTAAACAAATTTAACATGTGATACTGTATACTTACCTATGTATCATACGGTCATTCATATATAACTGGAAGAGACATCAAAAGTGATCTAGAACAAACCCTATTTTACAGATTAGGAAACAGACCCAGGGAGGTTAAGTATTTTCTCACAGGACACATAGATATTAGAGGCAAGAGTTGAACCTAGTTTCCTCTGCCTCCACAGTCAGTGGCCTTTCCACTGTACCATTCCATTCTTTGTAAGCTGCTGCAACAATGTAGTATATTATATAAATTCTCTATCCCTTTTAGTGTTTTAGCACATTACCCTGACTATTGTTAGAGAGTAATTGTTTGTTGAATGAATAAGACAACCTTCTAAAGTAGAATGAATGATTGGATAATTGAAACCTTCTAAAACTGGGATATGTAATGATTTAAGAACTTAAAGCCTTCAGGATATAGTGATTTTTTTTAATTTGACTTTCTTACTTCTTAATTACACAATTTTAAACAAAACTTAACTCCATTTAAGTTGAAACTGTATGAGGAAGAAAAGGCAAAGGCTGAAATAGAATTATGAAGAATAAGTAAGCAGTACTAAAATGCAGTTTCCTGTATTTCCTGAATCAAAGCCCTTTCTTCATTCCTTGGCTTCATGCTTTTCTACTGGGGCAGCTGGATAATTAGTAAGGAACAATTATGGAGCATGTTATTTCCTTCCAGGAATTTTAGTTTGATACCTGACAATTGCTTAATAATATTCATTCTTTCTGCTACAGATCCCACACTTCCCAAGTATCTCACATAATTTATGGCTTTGGAATCTGAGAGTTGCTTTCCTAATATACAGTCTGGACTTCTTCATGTTCAGTCCATCAGGCTTCCTTCTCTAAAGCTTTATTTATCTGGCACTGCCTGTCTACTGAAAACAAAGAACAAAATTAGTCTTTGAACTAAATTATAGCTATTGTGTTTACTCCTCTGACAAAGGAGAAAAATAAATCTTATTTCCCATGGCATTATTGTTTTCTTTTTTCCTCATAAATTGTGTTTCAAAATGCTTTGCCCTATAGGTGCTTTCCTTTCCTTTTTGTCCCTTCTTGTTTAAGATGACTGTCAGTACTCCTAACATTCTATTGTCTCTTCAACAGAAGGAGCCTCAGGCTGTCACTTGTCAAAAAAACCCAAAGGTATCTCCATCTCAAGTAGACGGCAGCTGTCACCTTCTTCTAAATTCTCTTGTTGGAAGTACACAGTGATTGTAATGCCTGGTCTGTTGATGATTCTACATTAAGTGCTATGTTGTGCCAGGTGCTCAACATGGAACAAGACAGAAACCCCATCTCTAAGGAACTTCTATTCATGCATAGCCAAAGCATACATAAAATCCCTCAAAGGATGTTTCTTGAAGGTTATTTATTTTTCTTGTTGCTGTTGCATTTTGACCTAAACTATTTGGTGAAAGGAATTATGACTAGAGTTTCAAAATATAACATTAGGGTGGAGCAGTCTGAATCTCAGAGCTACCAACACAATAAACTTAACAATAAAATCTGTCACTGAAAGTCCTTTTCATCACAACTTTAGCTATGATTGAAACTTGTCACTCGGGAAGGATATTAAGCACTTCGCTGTAACAATAGAGAGGCAGCATGGTACCATAGAAAGAGTTCTGGATTTGGAATCAGAAGTCTTCAGTTTAAATTCTAGCTGTCTCTTAAAACCTTGGTGACACTGAGCATATCACTTAACATTTCATGGTCAGATCCTCATCTGTAAAATAAGTAGGCTGGATTAGATGAACTCTAAATCCAGTTACAAATATATTACCTAATAAAACTTTAAAAAGTGACAGACACCATCCTGGATGTTTCTTTATAAAACAAAACAAAACAACACACAAAACATAAAAACACAAATATTTGCCTATGTCAGAGAAAATTTCTCTTTGGGAAAATGAGACAATTCAGTGGTGTCCTCATATTTACAGGATTTTTGCTTTAGTTTTTCTTTATGAGCAATTCAAATGGCATAAAGGCAAAGAGTTCAGCCAGCCTAATTGAATTTCCATGCTCTGATAACAGTATGTCTTCCTCCCTAAATAGCCTCATTAATGCTTCTCTAATGCCCTAAACAATGCAGCCCACCAGTAAGTGGTTTGTTGCTGTCAACCACTTCAGTGCTGAACAAGCCAGTTGCCCCAAATACAGGAAACTATTTGGCTGTGATGCTGACCACTTGTCTCATCACAGAAAAAACTAAAAAGAGGCAATAAAAATTATTGGGAAACAAAAAGTATAAATTGAGTAGAAGGAAATAAAAATGTAAAAAATGTCTAAATACAATTTTTGAAAGAATTTTATTAAGCAAACTAGAATTGGTTAAATGCTTGAAACCATTTCTGGCTTTTGAGTAGCATTAGGGAATTTGTCTTAGCAAAAACTTGAGTTGTCACTACCAGTCCTCAACATTTTTAATATAAGTAATGAATCCAGCATAGTACAAGATAATTTACTATTTGTGAAACTAGATAGTGTTAAAAACAGAACTAAGAGCTTTAGTTCTTACATATACATATAAGAAGCTTATACATATAAGAAGCTGACACATTACCAGCCCCCACCTCATAATACAGTCTCTAACCCACCCAATGGTTGGCCTCTGATTGTTATGTTGCTCTAATCTTTACTTGTGCTGTCAATATTCTGAAATCTTTACAATCTTGTCCCATTCAAACCTCCTTCAGTTCTGGTGGCAGGAACACAATGGGGTAGGGAGTTGGGGTTGAACGTATTAAACAATAAATTCATTTTTCTTTACAAATTGAATAGAAGGCCAGATGCACATTCATCTACTGCACCCTTAACTGTTGTAAATCTAGGGATCAATAAGGAGGAAAAGAAAAGTCTTAATAGAGTGGCACAATGACAAAAAATATTTCTCTATTAAATTTTGTGTATGATTCAGCTCTAAATCAAATAATATAATCAGGGAAGGTGATAGCTGGAAGATATCTTGAAATACATCTAATTCAACCTTCCTTACAATACAACATTTCTTTCAAAGTAAGTTTATCTCATATTCAAGAATCACCTCTTAGGTACAGTGGCTTTTGCTCAGAGTTGAGGGAGATAAACATGCAAGCAAAAATAAAAAGGCATCACTGACTTCATAGAGTTCACAACCTAGAAGATATAGAAAACATCCATGATAAATTATTGATATTAAGCCTCTTCTTGAGGAGTGCTAGATAGTTGTTTTTTTTTTTGTGGTACCTAGATATAAGAAATTAGAAGCTAATTCTCAATTGGAGAATGGATGAACCAAATAAGAAGTTTTGGTGCCTATCTATCTTCTAGCAATTGATTCTAATTCTATCTTTTGTAATGACACAGAATAAGTTTGCAGCGTCCTTTATAGGAAAAGATTGGACATTTAAAGACTGATACAATGTTGTTTTAAGTTATTTTTATTTTCTATGCTGAAAATTTTCAATATTTCAAGCATTCCTCATATAACAGTGTCCAGATACTTTCCGATTTTCAATTCTCTCTCATTTGTCAAAACCTCTTCTAAAATGTTATGTCAGACATAGCCATAGTATTGTAGTTGTAGAGCTTAGTAGGATTGTTAACTTCTTTGATCTGGAAATTACAGTTGTAACAATTCAGCTTTTTTAAAATAATGCATTATTAGCTTTTTAGTAGCCACTTTTCACTTTTGATGTGTGTTGAACTCGTGGTCAGCTATATTCTGCAGATCTTTTCTCAGATAAACTGTAGTGATTCCAATTCTCCTTACCTTAGATTTATGTAACTGATTTGTTTTAAGCTAAGCACAGGGCTTTTCTTGGATTCCTATTTACTTTTGTCTTGTTGGTATTTTTTTTATCTTGATTGTGTTTTTCAGTGTGTTAATTATCCATACTGGTGGTATGTCATTTGAAAATTTAATAGGCATGTCTGAAATGTCTATATCCAAGTCAGTGATAAAAGTTTTAATCACTACATGGTAAGAGCAACCCATCACTGAACCCTTTGGATACTATTATGTAACCAGATAAAAATGCACCTACCTATATATTATCAGGTGCACACATCTCCATTTTATTTCTAAAACTATCACTAAAGACATTACCAAATGTCCTATTTAAATTAATATAAACTATGCCTATGAAATTTTTGCTGCATTCACCCATTTATTCATTCATCAAAAATTTATTAGAGACTGGGCACTATATACCAAATGGTGGCAATACAAAGAGTCCTCAGAAAACATGTATTCTGCTTGGGAACAGAAGGACACTAAGTACAAAGCAAAGGAAACACAAAATATAGAGAAAGAAATTGCCAACAGAGCACCGTTAAATTGCAGGGGAGAGAGAGTCAGTAAAAACTTTTGGTGGGAAACTACATATGATCTGATATTTGAAGGGAGTTCTCATTTCTATTAGAAGGTGGCAAAGAGGGTATTTGTTTTAAATATGAGACATTTTTGATCATATAAGGGCAAGAAGGCAAAAATGGTAAGTAGTGTAGAAGGGCAAGTAAAGCATTTGGCTAGAATATGCCCTGCAAGAATAAAAGTGGTATGCAATAACCCTGGAAGCTAAAATAGGAACAAATTGTGAAGATATTTAAATGGAATACAGAAGTTTATATTTTACTCTAGAGGCAAGAGAAAGAGACACTGGTGTTTCATGAGCCAGGGAGTAACATGGCTAGGTCTGTACTTTAGGAATTTTAATTCAACATTTTGGAAGATGATGTGAAAGGAGAAAGATTAGGAAGCTCTTGCAAAAATCGAGGTGAGAGTTAATGAATCCTAAAGTAAGTTGGTAGCTATATGAATGGAGATATCTCGTGAGATATGAAAGGTTATTGTGGAGATGTTACCAAATCAGCAAAATTTGTTAACCAATGGAATATGAAGGATGAGGGAGAAGAATGAAAAAATGACTCTGAGGTTGATAAAATGACCAGCTAAAAAGATCCTAGGATTACAGGTATAGAGTTAGCAGAGCCATCATGAGTCATCTAGTCCAATCAACTCAACCATCTAGTACAATCTAGTACCATTCAGAAGAAACTGAGGTATAAAGCATTAAATGACAACCAAGGCCATAAAGAAGGTAATCATCAGATGGCATTTTCCCCTCTAAAGCATTTTTACCTATTCAATGGCTCATTAGTACTCTTTACACTGTAGTATGCTGTATTGTCCTACCTTTGATAAAAATAGGAAAAGCATAAAGAACAGATCATTTAATGGAGAAAAAATTAATGTATTCTACATTGGACCAATTTAATTTGAGACCTAAAGGATATCCAATTAGAGATGTTCTATAAGTATTGTGTTGGGGATGATAGATATTAATTTCAGAATGAGACTAAAGTTTATTATACTATATTAGCCTCCCAAAAGAAAATGACATTATTCCACTTTTTAATCATTAATAAAAATAAAACATAATAGCTTGTGTATATGAAATATAAAACAAAGAAAACAATTTCAAGGAGCCAAAATGGAATCAAAATCAGGATCAAGGGATGCTACATGGAAGGATATCACATAAAGAAAAAAGAATACAAGGGAAGAGCAACCTTATACCACTAGAGGTGTATAATATGTAAAACCTCCACCATAAAATAAATTAAAGTTGAGCCAGGATCTTACAAAGGAATAGTATGATTCTATTTTAAGTGGAATGTTAGGGAAGATATAAAGGCAGTCACACATAGGAGAAATCATGTTATCATGGACAGATGAATCATGGCATGGTGGTTAAAGTCTGATCTGAGAGGCAGGAGACATCTTTGAGAATTCACATAGCCAACCAAGAGCATATTTTCTCTTGGTACAAGTGTAAGATGTAAAATGCTCAGAACAACATGCTTTCTGTAAATCTGTAAAGGAATAAAGTTGTAATCAATATTTCTTTTGAATGTGCTTCTGTACCTAGGAACTGTGACATCTGACATAGACAAGTAAAGGACTGGATAAGAAAGTTGATATTTTCATTCTGTTATCAAATTGAAGACCAGAACTTTGGAAGAAAGGAATCCATGAAAGATTGGCTGAGAAGATTGTGCCTAGGATAGGATTTGATTTTTTTATTTCAGTTTATAATAACAAGTTAACAGATTCCTAGCAAGGAATATATCCCTAAAAGACTAGAAAGAATGTATTGGCAAAAGACTCATTAATCTTAATGAGGGGGTGTTTTAAATTTCAATTTGAGAAGACTAGCAGAGGAGGACAAGGAAGAAGAGTTAAGCTGTCTAAATAAAAGTAGAAATTAATGTGTGGCATAGAAAAAACAGAAATGTAGCAGAAATGCCCGGTAACTCTCAACAAGAAAGTTCAAGGAAGATGATGTGGTGTTGGAAATAGCATTAAATTGTGTGTCAAAGGACCTGGGTTGAAGTCCTGTCCCTTTCACTATTTGATCTAGTAATGTGACTTCAACTCTCTTAGTTTTTTTCATCTATAAGATGGAGGGAGAGGAGAGGCAAACTGAATAATTCCTAAGATCTCTTCCAGCTCTAAAAGTCTCTAAGTCTAATGCCCTTAGATGTCTACATACTGATACAGAGTATGAACAATGAATGAAAAGTAAATTTGAAATTTTAACACAAGGCGGAGCATACAATGTTATAGGGACCACTGTGAGTTGATGGTTTGGAACTCCAGGATATAATAACATAGTTGTAGGCATGAATTGTTCAAAAATGAACTAAATTTTAAAAAGCCAATACTTAATAATAGCAGAAAGGCAGTACTATCATATGTTAAGAATCCATCCACTTGCATAGAAATTTTAAACCCTGAGGGTAGAAACATGGTATAAAATATTTGAATGAGGATAAACTGAGAGAAAGACATAAAGTGAGTTGTTGTAAAAGTATACTGCAGCAAACTAAGCCAGGAAGATGAAATGAATAATGGTTTCCTGATGAAGACTAAAAAATCTAATATAGTGGAAAGATAAAAGGGACATTGCACCTATTTAGACTTCTAATTCTTCCCAAAGCAAAACATATGATAAATTTTTGGATTAATTTGCTGACAGTTCTATTCCCTATAATAACCACTAGCATTCATATAATGCTTTATGGCTCACAATGCTTTTTATGTGTGTGATTCTCTCTAACAATAGCCATGTGATTTAGGTGCTATAACTATCCCCATTTTAGAAAAGTAAAAATGAAGGCTGAGAGAGGTTAGTTGACATTCCCAGAGTTACACAGCTAGTAATTATCTGTGGCAGAATTTGAACTCAGGTATATTCTGACTCCAAGTCCAATGCTATCCACTATACTGTTTAGCTGATTCTGGGTAGAGATGTGATGGAACACAACTTTAAAATGATACATAATATTTCAGGCATGGTGAATGCGCTGCTTTGTTTTGCTTGAATATACTTATGTGTTTCACAAGATGGTTTATTTGGGGATGAGGCTTGGGAGGCAGTGATGGAGACTAAAAAAGAAAAAAAAAGTGGATGAATGAAAGATTTAAAAATACACAGAAGAGAGTAGAAGGGGACACAAACAAGGTCATTTGTTAGTACCATATTCAATTTAATATAAAATTTAAAAATCCAAACTACTTGTAAGTTACTCACTGTGCCAAAGATAGTCCTTTTTTTTCTTTGACTATTTAAATGTCTTTGCTGGATAAAGTTACAATAAAAGGGAAATACACACACACACACATATATATATGTATATATATGTATATATACATACATACATGCATACATACATAAACATGTATATAATAATAAAAAGACAGAGCAATTAACTTGTTCTAAGGCCATGAGAAAATCACTTTACCTCTCTGAGCTTCAGTTTCATCATTTGTAAGATAATAATAATAATATATTCAGATCCTGCTTCAGAAATTTGTTTTGAGGCCCAAATGAATCAACATATTCAGAGCATCCCAAAGACTTACTGTACTAAGTAGACTCAGCCTTCTAGGACACTCTATATAACATGCTGAAGTTGCTACATACACAGTATGTTAATCATTATTTATTATTCATTCATTTATTTGTTTGTTTGCTCATTTATTTTTAATCTTACTACTCCCTCCACCACTACTACTCCCACTAATACCACCACTACCACCACCATCACCACTATTACTACTACTACTACTACTACTACTACTCCTCCTCCTACTACCTCCACCAATAACTCTACCACTACTATTACTTGATCACCTACATGAATGCAAGACTTGTTTCTTATCTACTTTCTTTATTTTCCTTACTACATATCACAATGCTTACTTCATAAGTTTTTGTTATGTTGCATAATAATATAAAGGAAAGAAGAAGAGAACTGCTATTTTGAAAATATTACTGAACCACAAGGATTTTATGTGAAAAAAAATTATCCTAAAGTTTTCATCACAACTTCAATTGAATTTGATTTAATTCAACACTTATTAAGCACCTATTATGTACAAGGCACTATGCTAGGCGCTACAAAGATCAAAAATAAAACTATTAAAGTAAGGCCTATAGGAATTGATATCCTACTGGACATATAAAATATGTGCAAACAGATAAATTGACAGAAGATAATCTGAAGAGAACAAAAGCACTAACCATTGAAGAGAAAAGGGAGATAGAGGAATTAAGCAAAGCTGAACAGAACTTTGGAAGAAGCTGTGGGTTCTAAGAGGCAGAAGTAAGGAGGGTTAGCATTCTAGGTATTGAGAAAGAGCCTGCACAAAGACTGGAAAGTGGGAAATGCAACGCTGAGATTAAGGAGTGGTTACTAGTTCAGTCTATAGCTATATTATCCGTATCTACATTTACATCTGCAACTATTTCTAAATCTATACTGCTCTTTATCAATCTCTATCTCTCTTTATATTTCTATCTATATCTTTCTCTTCTTTATGTAGGGAAGGACAGACTGAGAGACAGAGAGAGAGAGAGAGAGAGAGAGAGAGAGAGAGGGAGAGGGAGAGAGAGAGAACGTGAAACATGTAGGCAAATAATATAAGACAAGAAAGGTAGGTTGAAACTATATTGTGGAGTGCTTAATAACAAGGAATGAAAATACTTGGTACATTGAGGCACCTAAATTTTAAGTAATGAGTATTCTCTAGCTATGAAAAAAAAACACTTTTCTAACCTAATCCTAAGTGGTGTCTCCCTAAAAGCTAAAATAATATGCCCACTGAAATTGCTCTTACAATGCCTTTTGCCTTTGGCAAAGGGTCTACCATTCCCATGTGTTGACTCCAACTCTAATTCTGGGGCCATGAAAGCTTGAAATAAAGCTAGCTGCTTTGGGAATCAAGCTGTTGAAGCTTTCAATTCATATAATTGCTGTAGTTAGATTTTGTCTATAGTTAGATCTCTTGGTCTGTTATTTGACCAATTTAAGCTGCTGGAGCAAAACCCCTTCTGTTTTCTCCCTCCACTCTCCAACTAAAGGGGAAAGCTTCCATGAACATGGTGACCACTTAGCCTTTGTATCTTTCCCCAGCTCTAATTTTCCTTTTGAGGAAAGGCCTCTCAGTTTTCTATGTTCCTCTTACATGATTGCTCCTAACTACCCCCTGCAAATTCTATAAATAAGGCCTCCCCTAAGAGTTCCTTGTGTGAAGTACCATTATTATCCCTGAAAGTAGCCCTGCAACTTACATTGGTAACCAAACCTGGATTCTTATTTAACTGAACAAAAACTTAACATGCAAGTGCTGTGATAGGTAGTGGAAAAAAATAAACAAAGAAAACAAAGACTCAATGAAAAATACTTCATACTTTCACAGAGCTTAAATAGTACTAATAATAACAATAACAATAATAATAGCTTAAATATTGTATATATTGCACCTTAATCTTATTATAATCTTAGTTTGCTTTTAGCTTTAATATCTTACAACTATACTAAGGCTTTTAGGATATTCTATATATGTTATTTCATTTAGATCTCAAGACATTCCTGTGAGGCAAGTATTGGAAATATTATTTTCCCCATCTTCCAGATGTGATGAAACTGAAGTCCAGAAAGATAATGCGACTATGACCAAAGAGTATATTTTTAAAATGGGATTACAATTCTGCTTTTCTGGAATCCAAGTCAACTACTCTTCCATTTTCATTATTTATTATGTAATTTTTCCAGTCTAGAGAGAGGAACAATTAAAGGATATGCTACTATGGGCAATATGGGAAGAGCTGGTTCTCAGGTTCAAAGGAGAGATTTATAAGAAGAATAATAGTTTTACTACCCAAGAAGGAATGTTTGGAATTCCTAGTAGAGATGATCAAGTAAAAATTTGTCACTAAACTCTGGTCTCTCTAAAATCACATCAAGAAAAATACTAAAATGAGCTGAATGAAACACAAGATTCATGACAGGAAAGGATAGTGGGAAAGACAGCAGCAACAAAGGATATAAATATCAGCCACCAGATCACTGCTGGCAAGAGAAGGGGAATTCTTCAACTCCATTATCCCCAACATCCAAAATATTGTGGACAAAGAGAAGACCAGAGGCCACTTTTGCCCCGCTTAACAAGTGATACATCTAGGTCAAAAGATAAAGACCCAGAGGATTACTTTTAAAAATCTCAGTGTCCCCATTTGGGACCATGCTAAAAGAAAGCTTTAGCTTCCCCACTACATTGAGGCTGAAGGTAAGAAATATGTATGGTAGCTACAATCTATCCACTCCCACCCCAGTCCTTGGATGAAGGACAACTTCAGCAGTTGCATAAGCAAGAGAAGTATAAAAAATCCAGGAAACTAGAAGGGTAGATAACCATTTTTAACTATATCCATTAGAGAAACTGAAGAAATGAGCAAACATACAGGGGCAAAACCCTCTAATCTAATAAAGAAATTTCATGGATCAAGAAAACTCCGGAATACAATTCTAAAATAAGAGAACAATTAAGCAATAATAAGAAAAATAAAGAAAAGTGAATAAAGAAAATGAGTTATCCATACATTCTTTGAGAACGTATGAAAATGCTGGTAAAAAGAAACATAGGGAATCATAAATGGAGAAATTAGATATTTGAGGATCATAGAACTCAAGATGGAAGGGATATCAGAGGTCATGTCATCAAACATGTTCATTTCACAGCGGTGGAAACTGAGACCAGAGAGTAAAATCGCCTGCCCAAGATTACTGAGGTTAGTTAGCTAATCAATAAACGTTAATTAAGGATTTGTTATGAACTAAGTACTGTGCTAAATTCTAGGGTTTGCAAAGAAAGACAAAAACAGTTCCATGCAAACAACTATGTACGTGAAGATATGTATGAGTTCGAAAAGCAATCTTAGAAGAAAGTACCAGTCTTGAGGCAAATCAAGAAAGACTTATTGCAAAAGATATGGGTTTCAGCTGAGATATGAAGGTAGCTGGGAGGAACTGGTAAGGAAGGAGACATTCCAGGCATGGGAGACTCCCAGAAAAAAACACAGTTGAAAGATAAAGTATATTGTGTGAGAAACAGCAAGGAAGTTCAGCATCACTGGATCATAGTGTATATGGAGGAACTAAAGTGTGAGAAGACTGAAAATATAGGAGAGGGCTAAATTATAAAGGGCTTCAAAGACAAAACAGGGAATTTTATGTTTGATCCTGGAGGTAATAGGGATCAACTTGAATTTATTGAGTAGTGGAGTGACATGAACAGACTTGTGCTCTAAAAGGCCCAATTGACAGCTGAGTGGAGGAAGGATAAGTGAGGAGAGACTTCAGACAGGGGGTAATACGAAAAGGCTTTTGCAGTAATGCAGGAATGAGGTGATGAAGGCCTGAACCAAGATTACAGCATTGTCAGAGGAAAGAAAGAGGTATATATGAGAAATGTAGTGAAGGAAGACTCAACAGGCCTTGGCAACAGTTTAGATATGGGATGGGGTGCAAGGGGAGGAGGATAAGAAATAATGAGGAATTTGGGCAGCTAGGTGATAGAGTCGATAGAGTACCGACCCTAGAGTCAGGAGGATCTGAGTTCAAATCCAGTCTCAGGCCATACACTTGACACTTACTAGCTGTGTGACCCTGTGCAAGTCACTTAACTCCATTGCCTAGCAAAAACAAAAACAAAAACAAACAAACAAAAAAGAAATAATGAGGAATCAAAGTTGATGCTGATTCCTAGCTAGCCTGAGTGACTAGGAAGATGACAGTGTCATCAGTAGAGATAACAAAGTTGGCAAGAGGGGAGGTTTGGTGGGAAAGATAATAATTTAAATTTTAGACATGCTGATGTACAAATATGAGGCAAGATATATAGTAAACATACAATTTGAGATGGTGAAGAAGCTTTTAAAAATATAATATTGATGGTCTTGACAAAGGTTAGGACTAGATAAATAGATTTTAGAATCATTTGTATAGAAAAAAATAGTGATTTTGCTTGGCAAACCTATAAATTAAATGTTCATCCATAGGCTTGCCAAACAAAATTACTATTATTTTATTTGCTATTAAATTTTGTGTTTTTTTATTTTTTAATTTTAAAGTGCTAATTTTACAAAATTACTATTATTTTATAGAGCTGAGAAAAGTGCCTAAGACATCCCTGGGGAACATCCATAACTAATGAATATGACCTACATGAAGATTCAACAAAAAAGACTGAGAAGGAATGGTCAGACACATAGGAGTAGAACAGTGTCATATAGTGATATGATGTGGTATGTTGGGGTAGCAATGTCATGAAAAACTAGAGACGAGAGAGTATACAGGTAAAGAGTGTGACCAACAAGGATGGAGGCTACAGCCTTTGGGCTGTCAGTTAAGAGATCATTGATAACTTTGGAAAGAGTATTTTCAGTTGAATGATGAGGATGGGAGCCAGACTACAGAAAGCCGAAAAGAAAGTTAGAGACACTGGTTGTAGAAGGCTTTCTCAATGAACTTAGCCATAAAAGGGCAGAGAGATACAGAATGATAGCTAGAAATAATGGTAGCTATAATAGTTGATTCTGTAGTTACACCTTAATCATAGCCCTGAAATTGCACTCTAAATTTTTGCCTATGTCCTATTCATTTAAAGTGGACATTGTCATTATCCTTTATCTACTGATATCTAAATAGAGAATTTAGCAAAGTACTTTTCACAAACATCTTATTTAAGCATCATTAATATTGTGATCTAAGTGTTATTATTAGTAATATTATTATTCCCATTTTATACATATGGAAACTGAAGCTGAGCAGTTAAATGAGTTGTTCTGCATTATCCAGCTATTAGGTTGCCTGAGGCAGGGTTGGAATCCAAGTCGTCTTGAAACCAAGTCAAACAACACGACATTTTGTCAATCATGCCTCCAGTACAAAGAGAAGTACCCCATATCCCTAGAGAGTTAGTGGCAAAGACTGAAGGTACATGAGCTGTATAGCTAGTCCCATGCACAATTAATGCTGCTATAGCTACAGCATTGTTCTCTGTAGCTTACCTTTCAATGAATCAGCATCGCATATTTGAGAGGTCTCTGTGTGAAACTGAAAACTTTCCTGGTTACTATAGTGTGAAAACAATATGCCTCAGACTACTACTCTCAAAAGAGAACTACTTGCCTTTAATGATAAACTTGGTTGATTGACATCTTCTTAATCCACCCTCCCCAACCCCCAGCCAGCCATATAGGGACAGGAACACTTCACAGTAATGAGGGAGTACAGTGGGGTGAAGAGTTTATTATACGGTTAAACAATGAAAAATAGTTATGACGCTCAAACACTCCATTCCATTCAACAGTTTTTGTGAACTTTTAAAATATTCCAATAAAAGACAAATAATCTCAGTGGATTCTTTTTGAAAAAGAAAATAAATTCCAAAATGAGGAATGTGTATTGGTCCATCTGTGCATTTTACAACCATAATGACAAATTGTTGATTTGATACCATGGGCATTATTAAAATCAAAGTCCTGCCAGCACAGCTTTTATACATAACAGATTACACTAATTATTCAGTAGGGCCAAATTCACATTTGTTGAATTAACTCTTATTTACCTACACTGATAAAAATTAAACTTGTAAGACATCAAAGTGAGCAAAATCCAATTTCATAGTGTCAAAGTAAGCAAAATCCAAAGCAGAAATGTATTAGACATGGAGTCCCCACTAGCTGCTTGCTGCACTGGCCACTCTGGTATTGGGCTCATATCCAATGTTGTAACTGAAAAATGACATTGTTTGTGGCTGGTGGGAGGAAGGCATTAGAGAACACAGAATTTCAGAGTTTGAAAGGATATTAGAGGCTTCCTCATCTAATCCATAGCTAAAAATAAAATACCTTCTATGGCATACTTGAGAAACAGTGACTTAAACTTTGCTCAAATACCTCACGTGAGAGGCAACCAGAGAAGCCTGTATAACTTTTCATACCTTTGAGTATTAGGCAAGTTTTTTTTAACCTGGAATTGTGAGTCTACCTCTTTGTATTTCCTCCCATTGCTCTTAATTCTTTTCTCTGAAGTCACAGAGAATTAATGAATGATTTAATCAACAGACTTCTCGCTAAATATATATCAATGCCAGCAGTATGGCTAAAATTAGACTTAAACCAATATCTACACAATATTCCACAATGAATTTACTTATTTTAACATTATATTAAATGTATTAATATTAAAGATGTCATAAAATAATTGGAATTAAATTTTATCACATAAAAGTTTTTGATGAATTTATGTTTAAATCAAATGAATCATTTGAATATCTATGTAGATGTTATATTTAATAAAATGCATAGGTATTAGTACTTAAAATTAGATTTCTACAGTAGTTTTCTATCTGATCTCCAAACTACTAGTTCTTTAGTCCTTCCATTTCAATTTAACTCATTCATAAGCACTTGGGTCACTTACTTCAAAAACTGTTTCTATTATTACCCTCCACTCTATTCAATAACAACTCATAGTTAAGTCTATTATTATTGTAAAAGAAAAAAAGCTATGAAATCAAAACTTCTTATCCTGATATATATACACATACATACATATACACACACATACATATGTGTATCTCTTTCTATATATGTATGTGTACACATCAATATATGTAAATATTGATACATATATACATGCATGTATACATATATGTATGAATGTATACACATTCTCACATATGTGTGTATGTATATCATTATAGAGTGAGAGACAGAGAGAGAGAGAGATTTATATACATAAAAGAAGGAAGACTAATAGATATCTCTCTAAGCCTTTCACTCTAATATCACCAATATTCTAGTCTTCCAACTTTTATGAAGTTAATTTTTAATCATTTTTGTCATAATAACATATTGTGATTTGTGATTAAATGCATTTCAATATTTTAATTGGTATTATAAATCCTTGAGCAAGAAAACTGAGAATTTTATGGACAATAGTTTTGTTTTTAATCACTTTTTTCCAGCTAGAAGAATGGGTTTTAGGAGAGAACGACCTGTTTGAAAATAAACTACTAGTTGAAAAGTTGGTATTTAGAATACAACATATGCAGATCCCTTTATAGAAATGTAGTTTGCCTCATAGGGGTCAATAAAATATATTTACCTGGAAAAATGAAGGCAATAATTATTAAAGTAATGATGATGATAATAACAATAATAGCAGCTGACATTTATATAGCATTTAAAGTTTGGAAAACACTTACCTCCATCATCTCATTTAGGTTTTTGTATCTGACATGGAGTGCTTTAAAATGAAAATAAAGTGATACAGATTAAAATGTCCATATGAATCTGGTAAGCCATATAAAACCAGAGTAAGAGGTGAAAAATAAGACAAAGATTTTGAGAAGACACTATCAATAATTCAGAAAAGACTTCCAAGACAAAATCCAATAATCAAATCTCTGGCCTCAGATGTCTATACACAAATGTCTAAAGTTTGCAAGATAAACAACTTGAACTAGACATTTTAATATAAGGATGTCCATTAGGCTTTATAGGTTTCACCAAGATTATTTTTGTACTCATTGCTTGGACATGGCTGTGAATAAGAATATTTTGTTCAACAGAATATGTGTAAGACTTCATGGGGGCAGAACCAAGATGGAAGTGTAAATGAAGCACTCAACCAAGCTCTCCAAACATTCCTCTCCAAATATATTTAAAATGCCTCAAATGGAATTCTGGAGTTTCAAAGCTAACAAAAGGTCAGGGCAAAAACATTCTTCAAGCCTATGAAAACTTAGAAGGTCAGAAGGAAAGATCTATGACGTGAGAGTAGAAGTTCGTTTAGAGCCCACATGGATGAAAGGTGTTGGTAACAGAAGCAATAGCAACTTTAGGAGCTCTCAAGCAAAACAGAATAAGGGTACCTGGTATATGGTCAGAAAAAGACTATAGGAGACATGTGCTAAAACTGGACACAGAACCAGGTGATGTTTGGCAAGTCCATTGCCAATACTTACTTCTGGGTCATAGTTCAAGGGCAGAGAAAACCACTTTCAGTAAAGAGGGAGTCGGAGTACTGAGGAGCACTATCAATTTTGTTCACAAGGGATCAGGTAGCCTGAGAAACAGTATAATTTCTGGTCTCAAAAGAAAGGAGGAACTGAGGAGCAGTATCCATTGGAATTCTAAGGCATTAAGGGCCCTTCATGAGTAAGGACCAGAGTACAGATCAAGAGAATAGAAACCACACCTTTCTTTAGATCATACTACCTTGGAAGCAGGGAAAATTGTATCTTCAGAACTAGCTCTGAAAATAACAATATGAAAAACCCTGATGTTTGAGACAGTTCCTTTACCCCATATCAGGAACAGAGCCCACCTTTAAAATAAAGCACAAAATCAAGAAATAGGGTAGAAAAAATGAGTAAATAAGAAAAAACAAAAGAACATAACTCCCAAAAAGCTACTATCATAGACAGGAAAATCAAGACATAAACTCAGAAGAAGAAAACAAAGTCAAAACAAGAACAAGCAAAGCCTCAAAGAAAATGTGAATTGGACATAAGCCCACAAGAATTCATGGAAGTTCTAAAATGATTTTTAAAAACAAATAAAAGTGATAGAGGAAAAAATAGTTAAACAAATGAGATAAAGGATTTAAGAAAATTATGAAAAATAATTAGCAGTTTTGACAAAAGACACACAAAAATATTGAATAAAATAACACCTAAAAAACAGAATTGGTCAAATGGAAAAGGAGGTACAATCATTTGCTGATGAAAATAACTTCTTAAAAAGAAGAATTGGGCAAGTGGAAAAAATAAGTACAAAAGCTCACTGAAGAAAATGATTTCTTAAAAAATAGAATTAAATAAGTGGAAGCTAATGAATAGAAACAATAAACAAAGTCAAAAGAATAAAAATATAGAAGAAAATATGAAATACTTCATCAGGAAAACAATTGATCTGGAAAATAAATTAAGCAGAAAAAATGCAATACCTATAAGACTATATGAAAGCCATGATAAAGAAAGAGCCAATACATCATATGTGAAGAAATTATCAAGGTAAACTGCCCTAACATTATAGAACCAAAGGGTAAAATGGAAATTGAAAGAATTCATTGCTCACTACCTGAAAGAGGTCCTGTTGTGAATACTCCTAAGGATATTAGGACCAAATTCCAGAACTCCCAGGTCAAAGAGTAAATATTTCAAGAAATCAGAAATAAATTATTCAAATACCATGAAGCCACAGTCAGGATCACACAAGAATTAACAGTTACCATGTTAAAGGAGCAGAGGCCTTGCAGGATGATATTCTGAAAGTCAAAAGATCTAGGATTAAACCAATAATAACCTAGCTAGCAAAACTAAGTATAATCCTTCAAGGGATAAAATGAATATTTAATAAAAATAGAAGACTGTCAAGCATTCCTGCTGAAAAGATCAGCACTGAATAGAAAAATTACTTTCAAATACAAGATTCAAGAAAAGCATAAAAAGGTTAACATGAAAGAGAAATCATAAGGGATTCAAAAAGTTTAAAATATATTTTTTTTGTAAATTCTAAGAACTATATCATTATTAAAGCACTTAGAAGGGTCCTACATAGAAAGAAGGCAAAGGAATGAGTCAATTATGTTGGGATGATGTGAAAAAAAAATGGATGGACAAGAAAGAGGGATTCCTTGGGAGAAGGGGGGGAAGAAGAATGTGGAAAATTAGCTCACATAAAAAAGGCATGAAAGAAAGAACTTTTACTATGGAGGAAGAAATGGTGGTGTGGAAGGGCAAGGGATACTTGAACCTCAATCACCTCAAATTGGTTCAAAAAGCGATACACACATAAATAAATGCACACACACATAAAGATTTATATCTGTGTATATAAATAAATACATATAATACAAATTTATATAAACATAATATATAATTTTAAATAGATATTATACATATATTTATATGTAAATAAAATGCATTTCTATTACCAAATGAGTAGACACACACACACACACACACACACACACACAATGGGGGAAAAAACATGAGTATTGAAAGTTACTATGGTGCAAGGAAGATCAAAACCTGCACTTAGGCGACAACAAAGTCAAAGCTCCTACATCCAAAGCCTCTAAGAAAAAATATGAATTGGTATGAGGTCATGTGAAGAACTTAAAAAGGATTTTGAAAATCAAGTAAGAGAAGTAGAAGAAAAATTGGGAAGATAAATGATAATGATGTATGAAAATCATGAAAAACAAATGAACAGCTTGGTAAAGAAGACACAAAAAAATACTGAAGAAAATAACAGAAAAATAGACTAGGACAAATGGCAAAAGAGATCCAAAAAGCCAATGGGGAGAAGAATGTCTTAAAAAGCAAAATTGGCCAAAAGGAAAAGGAGGTACAAAATTTCACTGAAGAAAATAATTCCTTAAAAATTAGAATGGGGCAAATGGAAGCTAATGTCTTCATGAAAAATCAAGAAATAATGAAACAAAACCAAAAGAATGAAAAAAATAGAAGATAATGTGAAATATCTCCTTGGAAAAATAACCAATCTAGAAAAAATATCCAGGAGAGATAATTTAAAATTTATTGAACTTCATGAAAGCCATGATAAAAAAAAAAAGGAGCCTAGATAGTATCTTTCAAGAAATTATCAAGAAAAAGTGCACTGATATTCTAGAACCAGAGGGTAAAATAGAAATGGAAATAATCTACTAATCACCTCCTGAAAGAGATCCCAAAATGAACACTGCCAGGAACATTATAGCCAAATTCCAGAGTTTCCAGGTCAAGGAGAAAATATTGCAAACAGCCAGAAAAAAAAATCAAGTATGGTGGAGCCAGTCAGGATAACACAAGACTTAGCAGTTTCTATATTAAGGGATCAGAAGGCTTGGAATATGGTATTCTGGAGGTCAAAGGAGCTAAAATTACAAACAAAAACCACCTACACAGCAAAACTGAATATAATTCATGAGGGGGAAAATATACATTAAAACAATAATTAGGAACTATTTTGCCCAACTGTATGCCAACAAATTTGGCAGTCTTAGTGAAATGGATACATATTTACAAAAATATAAGTTGACCAGATTAACAGAAGAGGAAGTAAAATCATTAAAATACTTGAATAACCCCATCTCATAAAAAGAAATTGAACAAGTCATTGATGAACTCCCTAGGAAAAAATCCCCAGGGCCAGATGGATTTACTTGGGAATTCTATCAAACACTTAAAGAACAATTAATTCCAATACTATATAGACTATTTGGGAAAATAGGTGAAGAACAAGTCTTATGAAATTCTTTTTATGATACAAATATGGTGCTGATACCTAAACCAAGAAGAGTCAAAACAGAGAAAGAAAATTATAGACCAATTTCTCTAATGAATATAGATGCAAAAATGTTAAATAAAATATTAGCAAATAGATTACAGCAACTTATCACAAGAATAATACACTATGACCTGGTAGGATTTAAACCAGGAATGCAGGGCTGGTTCAATATTAGGAAAACTATCAGCATAATTGATCATATCAACACCAAAACTACCAGAAATCACATGATCATCTCAATAGATGCAGAAAAAAGCTTTTGATAAAATACAACAAACACTAGAGAGCATAGGTATAAATGGAGTCTTCCTTAAAATAATAAATAGCATCTACCCAAAACGTTCAACAAAATATTATATGTAATGGGGACAATCTAACAGCATTTCCAATAAGATCAGTGGTGAAACAAGGATATCCATTATCACCATTGTTGTTCAATATCGTACTGGAAACATCAGCTTTAGCAATAAGAGAAGAAAAAGAAATTGAAGGTATTAGAATAGGCAAAGAAGAAACAAAGCTATCACTCTTTTCAGATGACATGATGATATACTTAAATAATCCTAGAGAATCAAGTAAAAAAGTACTTGAAATAATGAACAACTTTAGCAAAGTTGCAGGCTATAAAATAAACCCACATAAATCATCAGCATTTCTATATATTACCAACAAAGTCCAACAGCAAGAGATAGAAAGAGAAATTCCATTTAAACTTACTGTAGACATTATAAAATATTTAGGAGTCTACCTCCTGAAACAAACACAGAAACTACATGAACACAATTACAAAACACTTTTCACACAAATAAAGTCAGATCTAAATAATTGGAAAAATATCAGTTGCTCATGGGTAGCCCAAGCTAGTATGATAAAAATGACAATTCTACCTAAGCTAATTTACTTATTCAGTGCCATATCAATCAAACTACCAAAAAATTATTTTATAAAGTTAGAAAAAATAATAACAAGATTCATTTGGAAGAACAAAAGGTCCAGAATATCAAGGGAACTAATGAAAAGAAAGGCAGGAGAAAGTGGCCTAGCTATTCCAGATCTTAAATTGTATTATAAAGCAGACATTATCAAAACTGCTTGGTACTGCCTAAGAAATAGAGTGGTGGATCAGTGGAATAGGTTAAATATGCAAGAACAGTAGTCATTAACTATAGTAAACTATTATTTGATAAACCCAAAGACTCCAGCTTCTGGGATAAGAGCCCACTTTTTGAAAAAACCTGCTGGGAAAACTGGAAAAGAGTATGGTAGAAAATAGGCATAGACCAAAATCTCACACCATATACCAAAATAAAGTAAAAATGGGTTCATGATTTAGATATAAAGGCTGATACTATAAGCAAACTGGGAGAGCAAGGAATCATTTACTTATCAGATCTATGGAGAACAGAAGAATTCATGACAAAACAGGAGATAGAGAACATTTCAAAAAGCAAAATGGATAACTTTGATTACATTAAATTGAAAAGTTTTTGCACAAACAAAGCCAATGCAACTAAGATTAGGAGGAAGGTAGAAAATTGGGAAAGAATTTTTACAACAAGTGTCTCTGATAAAGGCCTCATTTCTAAAATATATAGAGAATTAAGTCAAATCTATAAGCATACAAGTCATTCTCCAATTGATAAATGGTCAAAGGATATGAATAGGTAGTTCTCAGATGAAGAGATTAAAGCCATCTATAGTCATATCAAAAATGCTCTAAATCACTATTGATTAGAGAAATGCAAATCAAAACAACTCTGAGGTACTACATCACACCTATCAGATTGGCCAACAAGACAAAACAGGAAAATGATAAATGTGGAGAAGATGTGAGAAAATTGGAACACTAATGCATTGTTGGTGGAGTGGTGAAATGATCCAACCATTTTGGAGAGCAATTTGGAACTATGCCCAAAGGGCTATAAAAATGTGCACACTTTTGATTCAGCAATAGCACTTCTAGGGCTATAGCCCGAAGAGATTATACAAATGGGAAAAGGACCCACATATACAAAAGTATTCACAGCAGCTCTTTTTTTGGTGGCCAAAAATTGGAAATTGAAAGGATGCCCATCAATTGGGGAATGGCTGAACAAGTTGTAGTATATGAATGTAATGGAATACTATTTTCCTATAAGAAATGATGAACAGACCGACTTCAGAAAAACCTGGAAAGACTTGTATGGTCCGATGCTGAGTGAAGGGAGCAGAACCAAAAGAACATTGTACACAATAACAGCCACATTGTGCGATGACTAATATTGATAAACTTAACTCTTCCCAGCAATACAAGGATCTAAGACATCTCCAAAGGCCTCATGATGGAAAGTGGTATCCACATCCAAAGAAAGAACTATGAAGTTTGAATGCAGATCGAAGCATACTATTTGCTATTTTTTTCTTCTGTTGAGTTTTGTTTCCTCTTTCTGGTGATTCCTCCTATTGGTTCTAATTTTTACTTACAACATCACTAATGTGAAAATATGTTTAATAGGAATGTATATGTATAGCCTATATCAGATTGTGCGCCATCTTTGGGAGGGTGGTGGGGAGGAAGGGGGAGAAAAATTTTAAACTCAAAAGCATATGGAAGTGATTGTTGATAAATCAAAAAAAATTAATAAAAAAATTTAAAAATACTATTTTGCTATAGGAAATGATGGTCTCAGAATGGTCTCAGAAAATCCTGGGAAGATTTATGTGAACTGATACAAAGTGAAATAAGCAGAAGCAGGGCAACAATGCTTGCAGTAACAGCGATGTTGTAAGGATCAGTTGTGAAAGACTTAGCTACTCTGATGAAGTCAGCAATCCAAAATATTTTCAAAAGATTCGTTGTGAAAAATGATATCTATCTCCACCCAGAGAATTGATGAACTCTGAATAGAGACAGAAGTATATGCTTTCTTACTTTATTTTTCTTGGTTATTTTTTGTCTCCTATTTCTTTTGCAACATGGCTAATATGGAAATGTTTAGCATGACTTCATAATAGATATCAATAGATATCAAATTGCTTGGTTTCTAAAGGAGAGGAGGAGAGGAAGGAGGAGGGAAATTTGGAATTCAAAATTTAAAAATTGTATTAATTTTTTACATGTAATTGAGAAATGGGCAGCTAGGTGGCATGAATGATAGAGCATTAAACCTGGAGTAAGGAAGACCTGAGTCCAAATCTGGCCTCAGACATTTACTACTTGTGTGACCCTAGGCAAGTCACTTATTTTTATTTACTTCAGTTTCCTCATCTGTAAAATGAGCTGGAGAAGGAAATGACAAACCACTCTAGTATTTTTTGCCAGGAAAATCCCAAGTGGGGTTACAAAGATTTTGACACAACTGGAAGAACTAAACAGCAACAACAATTAGGAAATAATTAACAAAAAATACACGCACACATATTTATATATATATGCATATTTATATTTTTAAAAAGATGTGTCTATACATACACACACATAGATGGATAGATATACGTAGATATGGCTGTGAATAAGAACATTTTATTTGAAAGGATATATGTGTCCATATATCTATATATGTGTGAGTGGTGAAATAGCACTAAATCTTAAGTTATATTCATTTGATACAATCAAAGAATCATAGGAAGGAACCCTGATAAAACATTTTAATAATTGCCACTATTCAAATAGTTATTTAAAGTGTTTCATTTGATCCTAACAACAACCTTAGGAACTTGATGATATTATTATCTTTATTTCACAAATGAGGAAACTGAAAAAGGTGGATGTTAAGTGACTTGGCCAGATTCATCCAATCGATAACTATCCACATCCAAATTTGAACTCAGGTGTTCCCGACACCTGATCCATACTCTATCTACTGAACCATCTAGTTGTCCATGTGTAATTTACAGCAAAAGTGTCAAACATGTGGTCCATGGTGTCTTGCAGCCCATGAGTGAGGCCTACACCACATTAAAATGCTACTGGAAAATATTTAACAAAATAAATTAAAATGCAATAAAACATAAGCAATGTCACATTTTAAAACTTTATGAGGCCCACAAAAATTCTTAGGTATTGATAAATGGCCCCATTTTGATTTGAGTTTGACACTACTGCTTTACAGAATCAATTAAGATAAAAACTGAAAGATTGAAATGTATCCTGTAGATCAATTTGCAATTATAAGGAGATAGATTTGGAGTTCAGGAAAAAAGGCAGTATAACTTGGAGGTATGAATATGAAGTATAAGTGTTGAAGGGCTTCAGTATTTGCTAGGGTGCACATGCTTTGTATAATCTCTTTTTCTAACTTTCACACATGTGCATACACATATGCAAGCATGTACACACATATACATGCATACACATACACACACAAACACACTTTTTTCCAAAATCAAAGCAGGTGATAAATTATTGACTTTATTATTGTTGATAGTTTCATTCCTCCCAAGGTAGAGGAATTGAATAAGAAGATTGCAATTCTGGACCTGATTGTGATCAATAAGGAAAATCTTGATCCTGAAGAAGAAATGACATAATCCCTAGAAAGAAGATAGTACATCACCCTAGAATTAGGGCCAGAGTTGAGCAAGGTAAGGTACCAACTGACCTGCACACTAGATGTTCAAGGGTTTAGTTACAGGATAGGCAGCAGAAACTTTCCTGAAACTATCATCTAATGGGGGACAAAAGCTATCAAGAATGAAATGCTTAAGATAAAAATGAAAATATCTCTGACAAGGAAGAAAAAACGGGGAGCTTTCTGAAGATTATGATTTTGTCACACAGGAAATTAAACCATCTTTATAGAAAATATAATAAAAGGCAAGCCACAAACAGTGGCATTGTCCTGTAAGAATAGCATGATGAGGGTTTGGGCTCAGAATGAAAATTTAAAAATTGAGCACTTTTAAACTTTAAAAAGAAAAACTACTTTGCACATAAGGAGAAAACCAAAGAAAGGGTAGCTCTAGTGATGGCTGGATAATGATAACAGATGGCAGAGAAGCCTGAACTATATAGCTCTTTTTCTGTTTTGGTTTTCTCCAGAAAGAAGAGAAATGTATCCTGGGAAGGATAGACCAAAAATGGTTAACAATAATAACTGCGTAGCTAGAACTTATCCAGCCCTTGGTTAGTCTCTCATTTTATTCTTATAACAACCCTGAGAGATAGGTCCTATTATTATGCTTAATTTATAAATGAGAAAACTAAGATAAACTAAGATGAACAGAAGGTGGGTAACTTGCCCAGGGTTATACAGATAGTGTCTGAAGGCAGATAGGAACTTAGATCTTTTTGACTCTAGATCCAGCAATGTTTTCACTGCAACACTTAGCTGCTAGGGAAGTAAAACCCAACACAAATGAAGAGACAGCAAGACAAAACCTAGGGACAATAAAATTTCAAGTCACCAGGCCTAGATAAAGTACATTACATGGGAATAAGTGATGGGTTGGAGAAAGACAGTGAAGAAGACAGAGAAGGAGGACAGAGAGGAGGAGGAGGAGAGGAAAAAAGAGGAGGAAGAGAAAGAGTAAGAGAAGGAAAATAGAGGAGGAGGAGAAAGAATAGTAGAGAGTGACTGAAATCTTCAAAAGACAAACCAGTTAGTATGACTGCAATTCTAGGGAAATTTCTAGAATTATTCACTAAAGGGATGGCTTTTGAACATTTAGAAAAGGAAGAAATAATCATTAAGATACAGCAGGACTTCAGCAAAAAAACAATGTGCCCTATTGGACTGAATATGTTTTCTTTTATGAGAGGATTACTCAGTAGTTAGAACTCTAGACAGAATTTAGTTTAGTGAGTTTAGAATCAAAACAGGGCTACTGGGAGCAGCTAGGTGGCGCAGTAGATAGAGCTCCAGCCTTGGAGTTAGGAGGACTTGAGTTCAAATCCAGCCTTAGACACTTGACACTTACTAGCTGTGTGACTTCACTTAACCTCCATTGCCTCAACAAAAAAAAAAAAAAGAAGAAGAAGACAGGGCTAATGGCATACCTGAATTTTAACAAAGGGTTTGACCAATACTTTCAATCTATCTTTGTAGATAAGACATGGAAAAGTGAGTTATAGCAATAACACTAATTGAATTGGTTGGATTAACAGAAGCAAAAATTAGTATTTCCTTGAAAATGTCTAACTCAAGGGAGGGATTGTATCCAGGAATTTGTCCTCTTGGCCCACTTGGAATAAATTAACAAACTCTTAGTTGTGCATGATTATCAAAATATGCAAAAGACACAAAGCTGGGAAGGATAGCTAATATGTTGAATGACAGTGTCTAGATCTAAAAAGTCTAAAGCTTTAATTAGGACAATGAGCTTAATCATCATGATTGATAGGGATATATTTTAAGACTTACCCTTTGCATAGAAAAATCATCTTGATGAGTACAGGATCAAAGAGGCAAAAGTAGTCCAAAACATCTTTGAAAAATTCCAGGGAGAGAAATCATGGTAAACATAGTAGACAGATGACTGGCCTTGGATTCCAAAATGACTGAATTGAAATCCTGTTTCTACCACATGCTAATAGTATGAAAATAAGAAAATCAGTTAACCTCTTAGTATATCAGAAACTCTCTAAGACTTTAACTTGCAAAGCTGTTGTAGGTGGAGTTTCTAAACCCTGATGAAGTAAATCAAGGTTAGCCTTCCCACTCATACAATCCACTTCTACCCCCTATAATGAACCTACATACCACTACTACCACCCCCAGTGAAATGTTAGTGTTAAGCAAACTCACTATTGTTTTAATGTGACACAACAATCAAACACCTAACAAAAACTTTAGGATACATTTTTAAAAGCCCAGTGTTCTTATGAGACTTGGAAGAACCTTACCCACCAACATTGTAAAAAACGACAACAACAACAACAACAACAAAAAGTTCCTCTCTACGTATACCACACACCTGGGTGTATTGTCTCTCCGTATAGCATGTAGGCTCCTTGAGGGCAGGGCTAATATTTACTTTTTTATTTGTATCATGAATCAGATTACTTCTAGAGTATTGTATTGACTACCATTTTTAGGAAGGACATTGAAAGGCTAGGGAGTTTTCAGAGGAGAACAATTATTATTATAAGAGATTATGAAAACTGGGACTAATGAGAACCTGTTGATAGAATAAGTGATATTTAGACTGAAGAAAAGAAGACATGGGGAGGGGAGATACATTATGATATTCTCTCAATTTTTTTCTTCCATATCAGTTTCTCTGTCCCTAATCTCTCACCAGGGCAAAATAATCTTTCTAAGGCACATGATTGACTACATACATTTACTCCTCTATTCAATGACTTTCAGTGGCTTCTTTTTGCCCTTAGGACAAAATTTAAAGTTCTTAGCATGACATTCAAAGAATTCAAAGATCTGACTCCAATCTACCTTATTAATCTTATTTCATATGACTTCCAACTGTATGATCTATGTTTTAATAAAATTGAATTATATTCACTGTACCCTGAATTTGACATCTCATCTCTAGTTTCCATATAGTTATTCAAGTTGTCTAACTATTCCTGGTATATTTTTTCTCAACTTTGTATCTCTGAATTTTTATCTTCCTCCAAGGCTGATATTAGGTGCCACCTACTAAAGGAAACCTTGGCATCTCCCCCAAATTGGTAGTGTTTTCTTTTGCAAACCACATAGTCTTTACATAACTGTGTGATTTTTTTTGTGTGTGTCCATGAAGGCAGGAACTATACACAATAAATAAATGTTTGCTAAAAGCAGTTGATTTCTGCTACTTGCAGTGACCCACACCTGTAAGACCTATTACGAAGGAGGGTGAGACTAGTGGATCCCACTAGTTCAGAAAGAAAATGGATTGTAGAATGCTCAAGAACAAAGATAGGGCCTTATTTATCATTGAGTCTAACAGGAATACTGGGGCTGAGAACTACTAGACATTTTTTTTTATCTTTTCTAAAAAGTTTCTCCCCTCATGTTTTTCCACATGTAAAATAGTTTTCAACATTCATTTTTGTAACATTTTGAGTTATAAATTTTTCTCCCTACCACACCCCCCATCCTCCCTTCCCAAGACAGCAAGCAATCCAATATAGGTTATACATGTACAATCATGTCAAACATTTCCACATTAGTCAGGATGTGAAAGAGGAAAGGGGGAAAAAGAGGAAAAGGGGAAAAACCACAAGAAAGAAAAAATGAAACAAAAAAAGTGAAAATAGTATGCTTCAGTCTGCATTCAGACTCCATAGTTCTTCCTCAGGATGTGGTTAGCATTTTCTATGATGAGTTTTTTTGGAATGATCTTGGATCACTGTATTGCTGAGGAGAGCTAAGTATATATTATGCTGGTCCTGCTCACTTCACTCAGCATCAGTTCATGTAAGTCTTTCTGGGTTTTTCTAAAATCTGCCTGCTCATCATTCTTTATAGCACAATAGTATTCCATTACATTCATATACCACAACTTGTTCAGTCATTCCCTAATTGATGGGCATCCCTTCAATTTTCAAATCTTTGCCAATACTGAAAGAGCTGCTATAAATATTTTTGAACATACAAGTCCTTTTACTTTTTTTATGAGCTGAGTAGAAAATTTCACTTTCTAAGACATGACTCAAGAGAAGCATGAAAAGGTAAACAAGAAAGAAAAAAAAAACACATGTTATTCAATTAGATTTAAACTGTTTTCCCTACATGGGAAGATGGTACCACATCTCTAATTAGGGCAGTTAGAAGGAGTATACATAAACAGAGGGTATGGGTATAAATTGCCTTTGATGTGATGGTATAAAAATAATTAAGGGATATAGAAAGGATTGTACTGGGAGAAGAGCAAAGGGAGAGGCAGAATAGAGCAAATTACATCACATGAAGAGGTGCGAAAAACCTATTAAAATAGAGGGAAAGAAGGGAGGGAGGCAAGTATTGTTTGAACCTTACTCTCATCGTATTTAGATCAAAGAGGGAATAACATACCCACTTTATTATTTTTTTTTAATTATGGCCTTCAGGTAGTTGAATAATTCTCAAATTATCTCTCCTGGCTCTCTTTTCCAGGTCAGTTATTTTTCCAATGAAATATTTTACATTTTCTTGTATTTCTTCATTCTTCTGATTTTTTTGTTTGACTGATTCTTGCTGTCACATAGAGTCATTAGCTTCTACTTGTCCAATTCTAATTTTAAAGAATTGTTTTCTTCAGTGAATTTTTTTTTCCATTTGGCCAATTCTATTTTTAAGGAGTTGTTTTCTTCAGTCAATTTTTGTGCTTCCTTTTCTAAGCTGTTGACTCTTTTTTTTATAATTTTCCTGCATAACTCTCATGTCTTTTCCCAATTTTTTTCTGCTTCTCTTACTTGATTTTTAAGATCATTTTTGAGCTATTCCAAGAGGACTTTTTGGGTTTGAGATCAATTCATATTCCCCCTTGAGGCTACCCATGTAGGCATTCTGATATTGTCATCTTCTAAGTTCACGTTTTGATCTTCCCAGTCACCATAGTGGCTTTCTATGGTCAGGTTCCTTTTCTGCTTCTTACTCATTTTCAACTTATTTTGTGCCTTTTTAAAGTTGATCTCTGCTCTTGGGGCACAGGAGGCACTATCTGGGGTTTCTTATACTGGGATCTAGGGTCCTGGTCACTGGCTTTGTGTGCTGGGGCCTCAGTTGCTTAAAGCTTGCTCACTGCACTGGGGTTGGCCCAGCTTAGTTGCACCTGTTGTTCTGGTGTTCCAGGGCTCACAATTTGCCTTCGGCACTGATGCTGGAGGCCTCACTGGCCTGCTGAGCCAGGACTGAGGGGCCTTGGTTGGTGATCTATGCTGTGACTGAGAGTCTCCCACTTGCTAGCCCAAAAATGCTCTGTGTTGGCCGGTACCTCCCTTTGGCCCAAGTGAGACAGGAATAGGGATGAAAGACTGATTAAACTAAATTATCCTTGGCATTTCCTATAGTCCCGGCCACAATTGCCCAGGTTCTGCTTGGGGAATGTGTGAAATCAAACAGACTCATAACTGAGGTGTGTTTATGGGCATCTTGCAAGACTTAACAGTGGGAGATATAATGAGCAGCTAGAGAAGGAAAAGGCGTGTTTTCTGAAGCAAAACATTCACACCCAGTTATTGAGAGGGCTATTACCAAGCAGGGCACTGTAAATAATTGAGTGAGTAGATGTTTAAGTGACTAGCAGGGGGTAAAGAGTAACCATTATCATATGTCTTAAATTCTTTATGAAGCCTTTCTTCCATTTTAATAGTCTAAATACATGAGGAATAGAGATTTGACAAGAAAACAGCTATGCAAATATGTCAGTCAGATTATTTCCTAGGGTAAAATGATATAGAAAACTTACATAAGTATATCTTGTGAAGTAAATAGTAGTTAACTCTAGATAAATGCTTATTAAGGCAATTTATTCATTGTAAAGATCATTTTTAGCACGGAATAAAACCCTCAGATCTTTAAGATAGAATAACGTACTCAAATCTTTCAGATAGATATTAACATTTTAGAAGCTTAATCTATCACATTAGAAAAACTACTACCTCTCTTTTAGTTGAATTTAGGAAGTAATTTTTAGTATGTTCTGTAAAATGTGCACCTGATTTATCAACATTCCCTAAGACGTAAGAATACAACACTTGGGAAAAGCCTAGAATTTCATCTCTTGGATGTGGGCGGAGAATACAGCAGCATAACACAACAAATATATTGTCAGTATACTAATAATATATGGACCACAGGTACAGTTCCATAGTTCTCAATTCATCACTCAGACAATTTTAATACCCTGAAACTTGGTGAATGATATCTATGACTTAAATGTCTACAAATAAATTTAATTCAATTAAAATTTGAAGGGAAAGAGTTAAGTAGGGGGAAATGAAAAAAAAATTGTTTCCAGTAAGTTTGTCTGGCAGAGGTCTTCTTTCCAAATATATAAAGAATTTATTCAAATACGTGAGATACTCCTCAATACCTAAATAGTCAAAGATCATGAACAAAAACTTTTCATAAAAATTGAATATTATCAAAATTCATATGGGAAAAAGTGGCTCAATTAATTAAGAATAAGAGAAATGCAGCTTAAAACAGCTCTGATGTTCTACCTCCAACAAAATTGGCAAAAATGTCAAAAATTGAAAATGACAGATGTTGAAGAGCCAAGTCTTTTGGGAAAAAAGTACTATCAATGCACTATTGATGGAGCTATAAATTGGTCTGAGCATTGTGGAAAAAAACTTGGAACTGTGCCCAAACATTACCAGACTTTGACCAGCAATGCAATACTAAGCCTAGGTCTATAATTCAAAAGAAATATGTATATATGTATGTATATATATATATGTGTGTGTGTGTGTGTGTGTGTGTGTGTATGTATATATGTATGTGTATATATATGTATGTATGTATGTGTGTATATATATACATATATATCCATATCCATCTATCTATCCATACCTACATAAACAGAAAAAAATCTGTAGTGGTACCAATGTGTTTCTCAAATAGATGAGGATAAACCAATTATGACATAAGCATATAATCAAGAGAACAATTTATATAACAACAATTACTAAGCAAATTAAGATACATGGATATGATGGAATATCATTGTTCTACAAAGTGATGAATATGACAAATACAGAGACATTTGGAAAATATATGAACTGATACAAAGATAACTAAGTAGAAGCAGGAAAATAATACACACCAAACACTACAACTATATAAATTGGGGGAAAACACGAATCAATCAAAATGAATCTTGCAGAATTACAAATTACAAAAAAAAATTCAAAGGAGAAATAAGAAAAGACACTGCCTACTCATTTGCAGACCTGGGAAGGGAACAACTGATGCAGGATATTGCAATGATGTCATATTTTTTCCACACTATTGATTGATTTTCTATAGTCATATGAAAAAATTATCTAAATCACTATCAGAGAAATGCAAATTAAAACAATTCTGACATACCATCTCACACTTATCAGATTGCCAATATAACAGAAAAGGAAAATCATAAATGTTGGTAGAAATTGAAAACTTGGGACACTAGTGCACTGCTGGTGAAGTTGTGAACCAATCATTCTGAAGAGCAATTTACAACTATGCCCGAAAGGCAATCAAGTTGTGCATACCCTTTGATCCAGCAATAACACTACTATGTCTGTATCCCAAAGATATAATAAAAATATAAAAGGACTCATGTGTTCAAAAATATTAATAGCAGTTCTTTTGTTGTGGCAAAGAATTGGAAATTGGGGAATGGCTGAAAAAGTTGTGGTATGTGAATATAAGGGAATACTATTGTGTTATAAGAAATGACAAGCAGACAGATTTCAGAAAATCCTGGAAAGATTTACATGAACTGATGCAAAGTGAAATGAGTAAAACTAGGTGAATATCATACACAGTAATAGCAACATTGTGTGATGATCAATGATGAATAACTTAGATCTTCTCAGCAATACAATGATCTAAGACAATTCCAAAGGAATCATGGTGGAAAATGCTATCCATTTAAAAAAGAACTTCTGTATTCTGAATGCAGATAGAAACACACTATTTTCATTTTCTTTATTTTTTCCATGTTTTTTATTTGCTTTTGGTCTATTTCTTCCCTCACAACATGACTAATATGAAAATATATTTTAAATGATTGCACATACATAACTTATATCAAATTGCTTACCATTTTGAGGAGGAGGAGGGGAGGAAGGAAGGGAGAAAAATTTGGCACTCATTTTTAAAAAATTAATATTAAAATTATCTTTATATGTAATTAGAAAAAGAAATACTATAAAAAAACAAAGAAGTACTTAATTTACTGATTTTTTTTCTCTTTCTTCTAACCAAAAAAAACAAAAACTTTTTTTTAAAAGAATGGCTTTCTTACAGGGAAAAGGGGAAAGGATAAGGGGAAAATCTAAGCCATGTAAAAAATATCAATGAAATTTATTTAAAAAAATAATAGATTCAAACCATTCACCATCCCATATCCAAAAGCAAAAGGTATTTATATATTGGAGGAAAAAAGATCACTGGAAATTATTGAATTGTGAAACAACTTGAGGAGACTGAAAAGAATAAGATCTAGGGCTCAAGTAAAGGAATTAGGCTTGGAAACTAAAAGAAGTACTATTGCTTCCTAGAGCATGAAAGTAGGAATGTTAAAATATATAAATATTTGTGCTTTGCAGTAACAGACATGAGGGACCTCATGAGAGATGGTTTCACTTCCCATAGTAGAAGGCAACAACACCAACTGAGTATGGGGTAAGTAGCAGTATCTTTGGAAGAGAGGAGTTATTTTTGGTATAGATGTTATAAGCTGGTATATAACACATTTAATCACATAAGAATAAAAGAATTGTCTTGCAATAGTGATGACCCAGTTAATATTGAATAACACAGATTTGTAGTGAATGTACTTGGCATGGCTCTATGATTTTTTTTTTCTGACAGAGTTCATTAGCTCAGGAGTAAGAATGGATGTGTTGTGGTTGATTAGCAGGCAATAAATGACAGAATAAGTACAAGACAGTACATAGTAGAACTAGATGCCTATAGGGGTAAACTATAATGGTAGGAAAGATGGGTCAGACATGGAGTAAAAAAAAAATGAAAGAAGATGAATTAGAGGTTCATCACAGTGATGATGAAGAAAAGGTTTAGGAGAAATGAGAAATGAAAATATGAAAGAATGGGAGTATATAAGAAAAGAAAATTTTACAGTTCAAGATTAAAGATAGAGTAGAGATTAGGGTGATGGTGAATTCTAATCTATGGCCACTCCTATGGATGAGTGAGATAGAATTAAATTATAGATCAAGGGATTTGAGGTGTTAATAAATTAAAAGTTCAAGCTGTTTAAGGGATATCCATAAAGATGTTAAAGTTCCCAAAGCTGATGACAAATTGTGAGGTGGAAAGTCTAAAACAACTGCTGAACTTCCAGAGAAATGAGGGATAATGACCTATATATGTTAGATGATAGCAAGGACCTATATTGCATGATATAAAAATGTAGTGAACTTTAAGAAAGGAAAGGAACTGTGCTAATTCTTCTTAGATTTCCAGTATGTTGAGTTGGGGAGGATGAGAAAAGGGGTGTCTGTCCCTGGAGTGGGTGACCAAGGATGATGTTCAATCTGAAGAAATGCTGGTTCCTGCGAGCACAATCATAGAGAAAGAATGTATTAAAGATAAGGCAGACATTTCAAAAGGCACAGTGGAAGAAAAGAGATATGGAAACATGGCAGAACTAGTAAGAATACAAGAAGTAGCAGAATAAAGAATTTTGCTACCAAAGAGCTACTGAATCATAGGTATTGTAGAAGTTGAATAGGAAGTGAGAGTTTGCTCATCACAGGCCAAGGGAAATTCCGACTTGATCATGTATTCAATTGATTAGAATAGGCATTGATGAATACCTGCAGAAGAAGCCACTAACCTAAGGCAATGCAAGGATGAGCCAGTGACTTACCCCTTGCTCCATACTTAATCATCATCTCTGTATCACTATCTACTGCCATCTGGTGCCAGGGACAAGAGGACAAGTGGCATGGATGGACAATAGGGTACTATGGTAAAGGAAGCCTCTAATCTTATGAAGGTCATCTCCACCTCAGTCTACTGGTTTTCACCACAGTCTTTGATAAGTGGAAAGACTGATGTCAAGGTCAGACAGCAGTGAATGTGGAGGGGCTATGGTCACCTCATATCTTCAGCAGTGGCCTCCATTGAAATGCCCTCCAGGTAATGACATAAATATGTCAAAGCACTGTCTTTATATTCTATTTCTTGTTGATATCATCAGTTTTCATGCATCCAATTATCATTTCAAGGCAGATGACTGCCAGATATGCACACACATGCACGCACACGCGCACACACAAACACACAGAGACACAGACACACAGTCCCAAGATGTCTCTTGAACCCCAGTCCTATACTACCAACTGCCTTTGGACATTTCTACTTGATATGCTAATGTCACCTCAAATTTATAATGTACAAAACTGTTCATTTTCCAAACTGCTTCCCACGAAACTCATTCCTCTTCCAAAATAACAAATGTCACACCATAGTTCAGTGTGGCAACCTTGGAGTCATGCTTGACTCTTTTTTCCCTCACTCCCACACCCTTTTCCTCCATCTCAGTATGTAATCAGTATTCAAGACCTGTTGGTTATACTTTATAACATCTTACATTTTTCTATTTATTTCTATTCACATATGCTCTATCCTGACCTTTCCCAGGGCATGCCCTCATCACCTCTCACTTTGACTAACACAATAGCTTGTTCATCAGTTTTTCTACTTCCAGTTTCTTTCATTTCCAATCCACCCTCCACGTTGCTGCTGAATTGATCTCAAAATATAGGGCTGACCCTGTCACCCACTACTAAAAAATAAAAATGGTGAATATTTACACTACCTCTAGGGTAAAACACAAAATCTTCAAGGTAGATGATTAAGTTCCTCCAGAATTGGACTCTCATCAACCTTCCAAACTTTATTCTATATTATTCTCATTCAACCATATTCTGTTTCAATAGAACTGGCTTGATAGCTGTTCTTCTTACTTGGTATTCCATCTCCAAACTCTTTTCTTTGTACAAGTGAAATTCCATCTGTGGAAAGTCCACCCTTCTTACTTATACCCACCTCTTAGAATCCCTCTCTCTATTTAAAGGAAAATTTAGGTGTATCCTTCTAACCAAAGCTTTTTTTCCATTCCTCTCAGTTGTTAGCATTCTCATTGTGCCAATTTCTCCTTGAAATTATTATATATACACTTATATTTATACATGCTACTTACAAAATATAATATAAGCTTGAAAGTGGGAGATATTTTATGTTGTGTCTATTTATCTCCAGTGCCTTACACAATACCTTATATTTAGTAGTACTTCAATAAACATTTGTTCATGTAGGATACACTGTCCCTATTTAATACAGCTTTATTCATATCAGCAGTTAGTAGTAAAAGGGGAAAATGGAATTTTTACATAAATGGAGTTATGTCATCTGTCAAAGGTTTTAAGATATTGCTGCATTTAAAGATGAAGAATTTGATGCCTAAAATAAATAAATATTGAATAAGTTTTAATTGGTGAATTCATATGTACATGAAGAAATAAATTTTCAAATGGAATTTGAGCAATTTGGGAAAGAACAAGCTGTGACTAAGTGATTCCTTATTGGTGGGAGAGATCATTGATTTCATTGGCCTTGATTCACAGTAATTTTCTTTCATTTTCATCTAAAATTAAAGACCAGAAGATGCCAGAGTAGGTCAGAAAATTCCAAGCTCTCCTAATTTCCTCCATAAACAAGACAAAATAGCACCTCAGGGCTAACAACATAGAGGGGCAAAAATAAACAAAAGTTGGGGCAGAACAGTGGTCCTCCTAGGACAACTGGAGAAAATCCAATGAAAAGTCGCAGGACTGAGGTTCAACACAGGCTGGCTCTCCTGAAACAGCAAGCAGCAAGCTCTGGGAGCAACTGGGTAGGGAGGTAGCCTTGACCTCAGCCAAAGGAATTTTCACCTCCTGGACAGTGTGGGGAATTGGCCTCTGAGCAGGGGAAGATTGAGGGAACCTCTGCTGACAAGGGATGCCAGGCCCAGCTGTGCCACCAAGAAGCAGTCCTGGAGGAGAAGGAACCAGCACATGCCAGGTGATTGCAGAAGCAATGTGGTGGGGACGCTGCTGGCTGTGAGCACCTATAGGAGAGTGGAGTTCTTGGTCTCAGTTGCAGGCCACAGGGGAAAACTGAAGGTCATAACCATTGGAGGGTTCTCAGGGAGCAAGAACATTTCCAGCATAATGTGCCAGGGGTCCTAGTGGTGGTTTGGAGGGCAGCAGAGTTTGGGCCCAGGAAAAAGCTAAAAAAATAAGAACAAAAAGGACCTGAGACCAGAGGCACCATCCCCCACACCCCAGGATTAGATGTGATTATCATAATAAGCAGCTATTTTTTTTTTAAATGAGCAGGCAAAGAAGAAAGAACCTAACCATTGATAGTCACTATGGGAATAGAGAAGACCTAGATTTGTGTTCAGGGGAGGATGCTAGAAAAAAAGCCACTCCTACCCCAAAAAGTAACATCAAATGATCACCTGCCCAAAAAAGAATTCATAGAACTCATGAAAGATTTCAAAAATCAAATAAGAGAGATTGAGGAAATTTTTTTTAAAAGTAAGAACAATCCAATAAAAACAAGAACATTATGGAAAGGCAAATTGACCAACTGGAAAAGGAGATCAAGAAACTTAAGGAATAAAATGAGTCCTTAAAAATTAGAGTTGGGCAAGGGGAAGGCAGCAAAGTTTTAAGAGACCAAGAAATAATAAAACAAAATATAAAGAATGGAGAAAATAGAAGAGAATGTGAAACATTTTGTAAGAAAAATGCCTGATCTGGAGAACAGATCAAGAAGAGAAAATATAAGAATAATCAGACCACTTGAAAGCTATGATTAAAAAATAATCTTGATACAATAATACAAGAAACAATTAAAGAAAGTTGTCCTGAAGTTTTAGAACAAGAGAGGTAAGTAGAAATGGAAAAAAATCCACCAATCACTATCTGAAAGAGATCCTCAGAAGAAAAACTGCAAGAATATCATAGTGAAATTTGAAACCCCCAGGCTAAGGAGAAAATATTATGAGCAACAAGAAAAAAAAATAAAATATGGCAGATCCACAATTAGATCTAGCAGTGGCTAAACTAAAAGACCACAGGTCTTAGAACACTATATATCAGAAAGCAAAAGAACTGGGGATACAGCTGAAAATATCATACCCGACAGACTTAAGTATAATCCTTAATGGAAAAAATGGAAATTCAATGAATTGACAGAATTTCAGGATTCTATTATAAAAAGACAAGAATTTAATAGAAAATTTGACATACAAGATCCAAAAGAAATACGAAGTAAACATCAAAGACTTTACTTTTTATACATGGAAATGTAAACCATATGTCTAAGATTGTCATTAGTAATTGGGTAGTTCTAAAGAAAGAGTGTGACAGAACTGAATATGATGTGATTTTAAAAAAGCAATATGATAAAGAAAAAGGAAAAAAGAGTAATTATCTCATATAAATGAGTTGTGGGATAAAGGACTGATACAGAGGAATTAGATGGGGAGGAGGGCAGGTGGTCTGGAACCCTATTCTCATCCTGAATGGGTTAAATAGGGTATGATACAAATATATTCAGAAACATATAAAAGTCTTCTAAATTCAGAAAAGAATTACAAGGTAAATGGATAGGGAGGGGGAGAGCATAAGCAAGGGATTCTTGGAGGTGGGATAGATTAAGGAATAAGAGAGCAAGGTACAGGAGTGAGGAAGGATAGGGATAGGGTGAGAATGATCATGAGGAGAAGAAGAAGGAAGAAAACACATAAGTAATTATAGTTTAGAATGTGAATAGGATGATTTATCTATATAATGGAAACTAATAGTAGATAAGAATTTTGAATTCAACAATATGTTTTAGGAATGCTATAAAAAGGAGACATATATGGGGCAGCTAGGTTGCGCAGTGGATAGAGCACGGGCCCTGAAGTCAGGAAGACCCAAGTTCAAATCCGGCCTCCGACCAAACACTTGACACATACTAGCTGTGTGACCTTGGGCAAGTCACTTAACCCCAACTGCCTAAAAATAAAAAAAAAATTTAAAAAAAGGAGACAAATACACAAACATAAAATAAAAGTCAGGAGTAGAATTTAATATGTAAAAAAGCAGGGATGCTAATCATGATCTGATACAGACTTAAAACTAAAATCAGAGTTAATCAAAAGAGAAAAATAGGGAAATGACACTGTCAGTCATATTAATCAATAGTTTTAGACCACATAAAATAATAGTACAAAAAAAATGAAAGTATACCTGCCAAAACAGAGACAGGAACTATATGAACATAAACACAAAACACCTTTTATACAAACACAGATCTAAATAATGGAAGTAATGTTTATTATGCATGGATAGGTAAAACTAATATAATAAAAATGACAATTTTATATACTAATCTATTTGTGTAATGGCATCCCAATTAAGTTACTAAAAAGTTATCTTAGTCAGAAAAAAAAATAATAACAAGATTCATTTGGAAGACAAGAGGGTCAGGAACTTCAAGAAAACCAGAGGAAAAAAATATGAGAAGGAACTAGATTCAGTAGTATGAGACTTTAAAGCATATTATAAGGTGAAAGCAGTGTTGAAGTGTAAAATGGACAATTTTGATTATTTTAAATTTAAATTTTCCTGTAACAATAAAACCTATGTAGCCAAGAACAGAGGCAATGCAGAAATTTGGGGGAGGGGTGAACTCTCATAGACAATATCCCAGATAGAATGTCATTAGGTCAGAATATTGTAGTAGTGTAGGAAATTAAATGGTGGATTCAGAAAAATGTGGAAAGAATTGGACTTATGAATGAAGATGCTATCCACCTTCACAGAAAAAGATGACAAGTGGAAATAAGCATAAACAATCTTACATATATGCGTTTGAGGTATATGCTTATATATGAATATGTTTATAGATATTTATGTATATGTATGCATATCTGTGTATATATATGTAGGTGTGTATATCTATATCTACATCTATATCTATATCTATCTATCTATATGCATATATATATATATATATATATATATATATCAAGGTTTAGTTATAGCCTTCTTGGTGGGAGGGGTAACAGGAATAAAGGGGAAAAATAAAATAGAAAGTACCCAGCAGAGGACAAAAGAAAACATGCAAGGAAGCAAAAAAAAAATATGAACAGCTTTGCAAATAATGTTCATTATATAAGTTTTATTGAAATGAACATTTATTGCTTTATGTTGAATCCACTCATGTTCTGCTGTGTACATGACAATGCTTTTTTTTCTTTTCTTATTTTGTATTTAAGTTTAAAATAAATTTAAAAACTTTAAAAATAAAGTTGAAGATCAGTGAACCTTCTCATACCAATCTGTTTCTCTCTGACACCACCTCTGGTTTAATAAGGAAAAGCATGAAAGGTCTTTCTAGCTGCTTTTTCACCCCCGATGAGAGAGCTGTTTGTTTGCCTCCCTCAAAGACAACATGAGCAGTGTTTCAGGGAGCTTTGTTTTGATTGGAGCAGCGTCCAGTTGTGTGAATAACTGACTAAGATGGTCTATATAGTTCACAAGGAACCAGTATGATGGAACTTTACAATTCTCTGGCTTAAAGGGAAGTACTTTTCACCCTTAGAGGAATCACTTTCTTTTTTGGGGGGAAGAGGTATTAATCAATTAATTTTTAGTTAGTTAGTTTTAGTTTTCAACATTCATTTTTATAAGATTTTGAGTTCCAAAATTTTCCCCCTCCCTTTTTCTTCCCCAAGGTGGCATCCAATCTGATATAAGCTATATATGTACAATCATATTAAACATATTTCCACATTAGTCATGTTGTGAAAAAGGAATCAGAAAAAAAGGAAAAAAACATAAAAAAGAAAAAAAAATAACAAAAAAAGAGAAAATAGTATACTTCAATCTGCATTCAGACTCCATAGTTCTTTCTCTGGATATGGATAATATTTTCCACCATGAGTTTTTTGGAATTTTCTTAGATCCTTGTATTGCTGAGAAGAGCTAAGTCTATCAGAGTTAGTCATCACGCAATGTTGCTGTTGCTGTTGCTGTGTACAATGTACTCCTGGTTCTGCTCACTTTACTCATCATCAGTTCATTTAAGTCTTTCCAGGTTTTTTCTGAAATCCATCTGCTCATCATTTCTTACAGCACAACAGTATTTCGTTACATTCACATATTTATACCACAATTTGTTCAGTCATTCCTCAAGCATCTCCTTGGTTTCCTATTCTTGAACACCACAAAAAGCTCTGCTATAAATATTTTTGGACATGTGATTCACTTTTCCCTTTTTTATGAACTCTTTGGGATACAGACCTACTAGTGGTATTGCTAGATCAAAGGGTACACACAGTTTGATTGCCCTTTGTGAATAGATCCTAATTACTCTCCAGAATAGTTGGATCAGTTCACAACTCCACCAACACTGCATTAGTAACCAAATTTTCTCACATATTCACCAAGATTTATCATTTTCCTTTTTTGTCATATTAGCCAATCTGATAGGTGTGAGGTAGTACCTCAGAGTTGTTTCAATTTGCATTTTTCTAATCAAAAGTGATTTAGAGCATTTTTCATATGACTATAGATAGCTTTAATTTTTTCATCTGAAAACTGTTTGTTCATATCCTTTGACCATTTATTAATTGGGGAATGAGTTGTATTCTTACAAATTTGACTCTATTCTCTATATTTTTTTATAATTATCTATTTTTAGTTTTCAACATTTACTTCTATAAGATTTTGAGTTTTAAAATTTCCCCTCCTCCCACTTCTCTCCCACCCAAAAGACAGCATGCAATCTGATAAAGGCTCTACTTATACATTCATATTAAGCATATTTTCCCATTAGTCATGATGTAAAGAACAATTAGAACTAATGGGAGGAACCACAAGAATGAAGCAATAAAACAAAACAACAAAGGAAAAGGAGAGCAATGTTTCCATCTGCTTTCAGACTCCAAAGTTCTTTCTCTGGATGTGGATAGCAATTTCTATTGTGCGTCTTTTGGAATTGTCTTAGATTCCTGCATTACTGTGAAGAGTTAAGTCACTTATCCCACAATGTGACTGTTACTATGTATAATGTTCTCCTGATTCTGCTCATTTCACTCTGCATCAGTTCATGTAAGTCTTTCCAGGTTTTTATTTGAAGTCTGCTGGCTCATCATTTCTTATAGCACAACAGTATTCCATTACATTCATATACCACAACTTGTTCAGCCATTCCCCAATTGATAGGCATCCTCTCAATTTCCAATTCTTTGCCACCACAAAAAACTGCTATAAATATTTTGAACATGTAGGTCCTTTTCCCATTTTTACATCTATGTATTTTAGAAATAAGGCCTTTATCAGACACTTTGACTGTAAAAATTGTTTCCCAGATTTTTGCTTCCTTTCTAATCTTGGTTGCATTGGTTTTGTTTGTTCAAAAACTTTTTAACTTAATGTAATCAAAATTATCCATTTTTGCATTTCATAAAGTTCTCTCTCTTGTTTTGGCGTAAATTCTTCCCTTCTCCATAGATCTGACAGGTTTCTAAACAACCTTTTAAAAGTAATTGCAAGTTAAAAAACCTTAACTTTGTTGTTAAAAAACAACAAATAAGCATGGAAGAAGTTTTGTGTAGGGCAGATTTCCTGAAAAAAAGTAATGAATGAGCTTACAGTTCAGTCTGGGACATCCTGAGCATGTCCTAATTTTAGGTAAAGTTCAGAAAGCTGTTATTGTTTGTCCTTTCTTCCTGAAGAGGAATATGATATCAGGGAGGTGATACCATGACATGCAACTGAATTGGATTTAAATGGGGGGGGAGTCTATGCAAAGTCACCAGGGTCACTTTCTCCTCTGGAGTCATCTCAGGGAGATAGAGATCAGGATGACTCGAGATGGCCCTGGATGCAGTTAAAAGTTAAAGGTATTTAATGGAAAGTGAACTAAACATGGTTGAGGGGTGGTGGTGGGGGAGGTGTATGAATAGTAAGGGAAAGGGGCAGAAACTCCATATGAATGCAACCTGAAGACTCACAATCAACCCATTTCTTACTCTAGACATCTATGATTGTGGATAATATTCCTAAAAAAGCAGAAAAGTTCCCACTCTTCTACACTGAGTGACCCAAGTTTCTGTGTAGATTGTGGTGTATTTTTATTCAATTTATAAGTATGTGTTATTATTATTCTTTTGCCTAATTATAAGTTATATCACATTTATCATCATCATTATCACCAAGAATGGCTGGTTGATAATGTAAGTGGCTAGATGTATGAATGGGAAACACATTGGTAGGGGCCTAAGAGGTAGTATGGTAAGTAAGGGAGATCTGTTTCCTTTCAATATGGTTATCCTGTAAAAGACTCAAGAAGTTTGAGTGTTACTGAATGGTAATGACCTCTCTCTGGTGAACAAGACCTGGCAAGTCGAGGTCAAGTTGGAGCAATTGTATTAACTCAGAGAGTGACTGACATATTCTATGTAAGAGATGACATGTGACATCGATAACCCTCAAGAAAAATAAAGACATTTTTAAAAAAGAATGCTTCAATCAGTATAGAACAGTTCTTACTCCATGGATAGATAGCATTTTTCATCATAAGTCCTTCAGAATTGTCTTAGATCATTGTGTTGCAGAGAATAGCTAAGTCAGTCACAGCTGATCATCTTAAGATATTACTGTTATTTTGTACACAGTATATTTCACTTTGCATCAGCTCATGAAAGTTTTTCCAGGTTTTGCTGAAAGCATCCTGCTCATCATTTCTAATAGCACAGTAGTATTCCATCATAATCACATACCACAATTTGTTCAGCCATTCCCCATTGATGGGTATCCCCTCAATTTCCAATTCTTTGTCCCCAGAAATGATCTGCTATAAATATTTTTGTACATATGGGTCCTTTTCTTTTTGTTTTCTTTTTAATCTCTTTTGGGATGCAGCCCTAGTAGTGGTGTGCACAGCTTTATAGCCCTTTGGGTATAGTTCCAAATTGCTCTACAGAATGGTTGAATTGGCTCACAACTTCACCAATAGTCTGCATGTGTAGTACATATGTAAATGTCTCATTTTTCCACATCCCCTCCAATGGTCATTTTTTTTTCTGTCCTAGTAGTCAATCTAATAGGCATGAGACAGAACCTCAGAATTGTTTTAATTTGGATTTCTCCAAACAGTAGTGAGTTAGAGCATTTTTTTCATATAGCTATAGATAGCTTTGACTTCATCTGAAAAATGTTCATATCTTTTGATCATTTATTAATTGGAGAATGGCTCTCATTTTTTTTTTATAAATTTGACTAAGTTCTCTATATGTCTGAAAAATGAAGCCTTTATCAGAGAAACTTGTTTCAAAAAATTTTTTTCACAGTTATTATTGCTAAGTGTATTTCCCCCCCATCCTTTTCTCCCCACCTTGACTATTCTACACTCTTTTTACCAGTCCCTCCTCAAAAGTGTTTGCTTCTAACTACTCCCTCCCCCAATCTGCCCTCCCTCCTATCAACCTCCCTTCTCTCATCCCTTTCCCCACTTACTTTCCTGTAGACAAAGATAGATTTTTATGCCCAATTAAGTGTATATGTTATTCCCTCTTTGCGTCAATTCTAATGACAGTAAGGTTCACTCACTCCCCCTCACCTCTGCCCCCTTCCCCTCCCCTTCCACTGTAAATGCTTTTCTTTGCTTCTTTTATGTGAGTTAATTTCCCCCATTTTACTTCTCCCTTTCCCTTTTTCCTAGTCCATTCCTTTCTCATCCCCTAGTTTTATCATTATTAGATATCATGCCTTCATATTCAACTCACACTTGTGCCCTTGCTCTATACATACTCCTTCTAACTGCCCTAATAATGACAAAGTTCTCAAGAGTTACAAGTATCATCCTCCTATGTAGGAAGGTAAACAGTTTAACTTTATTAAGTCCCTTATTATTTCCCTTTCCTGTTTACCTTCTTATGCTTCTCTTGAATCTTATATTTGAAAGTCAGTTTTTCTATTCAACTCTGCTCTTTTCATCAAGAATGCTTCAAATTCCTTTGTTTCATTGAATATCCATTTTATCTCCTGAAGGATTATACTCAGTTTTCCTGGGTAGGTGATTCTTGGTTGTAATCCTAGCTCTTTTGCCTTCCAAAATACTATGTTCCAAGCCCTCTGATCTTTAATGTAGAAACTCCCAAATCTTGTATCATCCTGAGTGTGGCTTCGTGGTATTTGAATTGTTTATTTCTGGCTGCTTGACATATTTTCTCCTTGACCTGGCATTTGTGAAATTTGTCTACAATACTGCTGGGAGTTTTCATTTCAGAATCTCTTTTAGGAGGTGATCAGCAGATTCTTTCCATTTCTTTTTTTTCCCTCTGATTCCAGAATATCAGGCCAGTTTTTCTTGATGATTTCTTGAAAGATGATGTCTAGGTTCCCTTTCTGACCATGGCTTTCAAGTAGTCCAGTGATTTTTAAATTTTCTTTCCTGGATCTATTTTCAGGTCCAATGTTTTTCCAACGAGATATTTTACATTGGTTTCTATTTTTTTCATGCTTTTGGTTTTGTTTTATTGTTTCTTGATTTCTCATAAACCATTAGCTTCCATTTGTTCAATTCTAATTTTTAAGGAATCATCTTCAGTAAGCTTTTGTATTTCCTTTTCCATTTGGCCAATTCTGATTTTTAAAATAGTCTTCTCCTCATTGGCTTTTTGTGCCTCTTTTACTATTTGTCCTATTCTATTTTTTAAGGTGCTATTTTCTTCAGTATTTTTTGTGTCTTCTTTACCAAGCTGTTGACTCATTTTTCATGATCTGCTTGCATCACTCTCATTTCTCTTTCCAATTTTTCCTCTACCTCTCTTCTTTGATTTTCAAGATCCTTTTTTAACTCTTCTATGGTCTGAGACCAATTCATATTTTTCTTGGAGGCTTTAGATGTAGAAGCTTTGACTTTGTTGTCTTCTTAGTGCATGTTTTGATCTTCCTTGTCATCCTAGTAACTTTCTATGGTCAGAATTTTTTTCTGTCATTTGCTCTTTTCCCCAGACTATTTCTTGACTTTTAACTCTTTGTTAAAGTAGGGCTCTGCTTCCAGAGTGGATGGCACACTGTTCCAAGCTTCAGGGGTCTTGCGCAGCTCTTTTCAGAGATATTTCTAGGGACCTATAAGTTTTCAGTTCTTCCAAGGTGGTTTGATCTAAGGAGAGGTGTGTTTACTACTCTTTTGGCCTGTATTCTGGTCTGTGCATGATCATGAGCACTCTTTTCTGCCCTGGCATTGTGAGGAGGGTCCCTGCTCCACTGTGGCAGTAAGCCCTAGTGTGACAGTGTTCCTCTTTGCCCTGGGACTGCCACTTAGAATTGTGACCAAGAGTAGGGACAAAGCAATAGAGTCCTGTCTCAACGCTAGAAATGAAACCCCTGTAATCTCCTTCTTACCTGTTGTTTGACCCCCTTATAGTCTGTGGGCTGAGAGCTCCAGAAGCAGCTGATGATGATGATTCAGTGGCTCTCAAGGCCTGCTTCTGGTTGGCTGGGATCGGTCTGCACTGGAGAGTCCTAAGCTGGACTGTGCTCCACTTTCCCTCAGGTGCAACAGACCTTTCTAGTCAACTTTCTAAGTTGTCTTTGACTGGAAAATTATTTCACCCTGTCCTTTTGTGGGTTCTGCTGCTCCAGGAATTGTTTTCTGGCATTATTTAAAGGTGTTTTGAGGGATTTTGGTCACTGCCTTTTCTCCACCATTTTGACTGCACCTCCCCCCCCCCCCCCCCCCCACTGGCGGCCAGGAAAAGCTGAATTTTTTTCTCATATATTTAATGATGGACAACACACAAACACAAAATGCTATTCCTACAATAAATTATTCCTACAATAAAAATGCTATCTAAACAGTACTATTTGATTACATATGTGTGTGTATTTCCAAAAAAATGGTACTATAGTGTACTGTTCTTTTTTTTTATGGGACTTATTTTTTGCTTCACTTTTACTAGCCTCAAGAGTTTCATTAACATCTGTTTCAATATGATCTTCAAGAAACTCATTATTGACATTGTAATCCTGATCAACATCCTTTTGGTCAATTAGAGCATCTAAATCTGGCCTCTACTGATGTCTTTGAACTTCAGAAACCTACTCAGGACTAATTAAATTTTCTCAAAAGAACTCTGAATTTGTAAATAGAGCTGCCTATTTGGAAGATGGATAGCAATGAGGAAGTTGTTACCTTTGCACTTACCAAGTCCCAGTTTAATTGCCTGATAATTCTGTCTACACTTATGGAAAGCCTTATGTCCTCTATGAGGTATTGCTGCTTAGTTCATTTCTTCATGTTATTTAAAAAAATAGATTGATTCTATTTTTACTGAGAGAACCAGGAGATATGAATAACTAAAAGTTATTAAAATGTCCTTTTCCCTTTTCTTTTTATTTATCTTCTCCTATTTATCTATTTCTAATCTAAACTTAACATTCATCCAACAAAGTAAACATTTCCATATATGTCATAGAGCAGGAGATGCATGAAGAATAGATAGTACATAGAACTGAAAATGTCTATAATGGAAAACTTTTTTTTTAAAGTATGAAACAGATTTTACTTGTAACTTTCATTTTACATACATAATTTCATATTTAATATTTTTGGGGGAAAGTTATCACTAGCATTGAAATCCTTATGTTACCCCTATTCATACCACATGGGACACCCGTCAGGACTGCCAAAACCAGTGTGGATAAGGATGGCCTCTAACCTTCCATGTCCTACCATGACCTACCAGTCCACCCTGTCAAAAAAAGAAAGGAGAGGCTGGCAGGACTTTATCTTAGTAGACTAATGGCTCCTACTGATCACCATTTACTTCCTTTTCTAAATACTTCCAAACTCCCTAGAATACAATTTTTCTGGGCACTGACATCTAGCTCATTAGTCTGTAGCTTTTAGAGTTCACAAAATTGGGAACTACTGGACCATGCCTCTGTAGGGGCACCTGCTGCCCACAAGTAAGTGGTGAAAGAAGTGCTCTTCCTGGTAGTGGTAACTTGGGCAATCACAGGGGTGAGGAAGCAGTCTTTATCCCCAAACTCCTTGGTCCACTAAAGGAATGACCACAGGGCAGCCAGATTTGGCCTTCATAGACCAAACCCTGGTCCAGAAGCAAGCCCAGTGAGAGCTGACCTCAGTACAGCAAGGAGATGAAATTGAGCCAGGCTACTCCAGAGGGAGGGGCTCACAAAGAGCCCAGTTCCCACCCCTGGGCCTGGGCTAGGGGCCCAGGACATTTAGAATGTGCACTGCCCTTGTCCCTCAAAGTAAGGGCCCAGTTCCAAGACTTTGAGTCTTTCTAGACCATCCTGGGCTAGAGGCAAGGGTGCATCCTTTTGTTTTCCACCAAACCCAAACTGGGCAGCAAAGCATATAGGAGGAGATGGCACAGGAGAGTGAAAGGGGAGTCTCTTGGCAGCTCCAAATCAAGTCCCCTCTTACCCCAGACCTGGCTCAGTAAAAGAGAGATGCACCAGATGGAGAAGACCCAGGGGATCAAGGTGGGGAGGGAGGATGATCAGCTAGGAAGAAACATGGCAGGGGTACCCATATCTACAGATCTACCTTGGGTGAGATTGAGTGTCTCTGGTGGGGAAGTCACCCTACCTTTCTGCAATTGTGCTCTCTCTCTGTAGAGGAAGGGGTTTCGAGGTCTCCAAGGGCCATTGTTGTGGTTCTGTAGGGGCACCTGCTGCCCACAAGTAAGAAGAGGGCCCTGCCTGTTGTCACCCCATGTCCCAACTGCATCTGGCTCATCCTACTCTGGTCGCATGGGAGAGGGCAAGTTTAGTCCAGACTGATCATCTCAACTGCTTAGCCCTGGGAGACCTAGGTCTTGTCCCCACTTTGGGGAGTGGAACATGGAGGTCTGGACTCACCAACAAATTCTAAACCTGGTCTCTGTACCTGAAGAGGGCCTGAGAGTTCAGAGCAGCATCTCCCTACATTCTGGAGCAAAAGTTTATCAAGCAAAACTCAAGACAGCAAGGGGTCTGGGAGTCCTTCCGCTGAGGGCAAGGAAAGGAGGCCCCGTTTTCACTGGACCAAACCCCATCATCCATGCCAGGAGTCTGTCTGGGGAAAAACCCTTTCCCCTGCCACTCCCATGTCAGACCTCATCCACACAATCTCATATATTCAGTTCTGGCTCTCCATCACAATCTCCCTTTCTTCAGCTGGTTCCAGGTTCACAAGCACCGGAAAGGAGGAAAGTTCTGCTTTCCCACAGCCCTCTTTGAGTCACCATGAGCAACAGGATCAAATAAAACTAGCTCCTAGGGAGAGCTGGGGGACCTTGGGAGGAAACACCCACACTGGGAAATTCTTAATCCATTCACAGGTTTAGAGCTAGGGAGGTGCAGAATCCCGAAGGGGCTATACTCATCCCTGGAAGGCCAAGTGGCCAACACTCAGATCCAGCTAAATGCTTCAAAGACATTCCTCACCTCAGAAAAACAGGTGGGAGAACAGGGCCAGAAAATCAACCCATCTATCCTCTTCAAAGGATAGGACCAAAGATCTGGAGCTGGAAGGAACCTTCAAGGACATCTTATCCAACACCTTCATTTTAGAGATGAGGAAACTAAGGCTGAGAGAACTGACCTGTACAAGGTCACATAGAGAACAAGTAGCAGAGCTGGGCTTTGAACCCGGGCCCTCTGCCTCTGAATCCAGCGCTTACTCCCTCGGACCACTCTTCAGGATAGAAAAGGAGACTTTGTAGTTGACTCCTTCTGCAGGCTCATGTTCCCTACCCCTCACTCCCACCCTGCAGTGTGGAAGCAAGCACAGGCTGGAGGCATGGACTCCAGAGGACAGATGACGTTGCTGCTCCATCAGCAAGGTGGGTTTGTGAACCCTTTACAAACCGCACTGTCCTCATCCTTGTTTAAGAGGGGGGAGCGGCAAGGGAGGGAAGAATACATCTGTGTATCTGTAAATGAGTATAGGGGACTGCAGCTAGGTTGAGTATGTGTCGTTCAAATCGATGTCTATCTGAGTGTCTGTGTGTCCATATGGATGTACTGGTCTGACTGTGTATCTGGACTGCTTTCCATGTATGTGTGTGTGTGTGTGTGTGTGTGTGTGTGTGTGTGTGTGTGTGTGTGTGTGTGTGTTGAGTTGTAGATCCGTGTAATCTGGTCCTGGGTCCCTGCACACAATATTTCTCAGTGTGACCAAATATGTGTTTTTCTGGAAGAGTGTGCATCATTCTTTGAGTTGTGACTGGGTGATGGGCATCATCAATCTGTGTGTGTCTCAGTGTTTGTTATGTGCCCCAGGGTGCAAGTGTGTTTATTTCTGAATATGGGAGTATGGATATTGTTAAGAATATGTTAAGGGTTTCAAGAGAAACAGGTATAGGGTTTTATTTTCTGTTTCATAAAGAGATTTTCATGTCAATAATTTCCAGCCTGTGTGTGTGTTTATTGTCTGTCTGGTATGTGTGTGTGTGTGTCTGTGTGTGTGTGTGTGTGTGTGTGTGAGAGAGAGAGAGAGAGAGAGAGAGAGAGAGAGAGAATGCTGGCTTGGGCAGTATGGCCAGCATGGGCCCAGCACAGAGTGGCTCAAAGGCAGTGTCAGACCAGGGGACAATGGGCCGTGGGGGCCTCACATTATAGAATAACAATGATGTTTCTTCATATCCAGGTCTTTCTCTGGGCTGGCTGTGATGTCTGCTGGAGGGATTTGGAGGCCAGGCTTCTCTCCAACCTGGTTCTCTTCCTTGCTGTCTGGGGCAGTGGTGACCTGGGCGCGCCCAATGGGCGGGGCTGGGTCCTCCATTAACACCAGTTCGGCCTTGATGGTATCCTGTAAGCCCAGGACTTCTTTGGTCTAGGTCTCATCCTCTACATTCTGGTAGCCCATGGAGATCATGGTGATTGGCTTGCCTCAGTGCCCGAGGCCTCTCCCAGCTGAGACTGTACTCCAGTGATCTCCCGCCAGAGGTGGACCTGGCCATCTTGGGGGTCCCCTGGGCTTCAGAGGCTACTGTCACTGTCACCCTACTCAGTGTCACCTCATCTGCTTTGTGGATCAGCTCATCTACCTCTGAGGAACTCAACTGGTAGATGCCATTATCTGTGGTGCCATCCACTGCACCAACCACTGCCTTCATCAACTCAATGCCTTCCACCAGCTTCATGGGGCTGCTGGTGGTTTTCTTCTCTCTGGGTAAGGTCACTGGGGTCTTCTGAAATTAAGGATCTTTCTCTTCCTTCCTTTTCTTCTTCACAGGGCTTGGGGCTAGGACCACCACATTCTCTCTGGTAGCTGGGACAGAGTCCCCTGTCTCCAGGATCTCCAGCTCAGTCTCCAACCTCAGGATAGAATCCTCCAGCTGTTTGACCTTCTGCTCATCCTCCTGCATTTGCTTCTTCATCACTTTGTCCTCCTGGGAATCGGTGGAGGGGGCCCCCTCTAGCAGCCATCGCTCCCTAAAGGCCTTAGACTTAGATGCTGCATCTGCCTCCAGTCATCTTCCAATTGCTCCCATTTATTTTCAATTTCAGTCTGCCTCTTTCTCTTCTCTGCAATGGCCTGAAGCCTTTCCTGTTGGAAGGTGGTATCTATAGAGACCTCCATGGTTCCCGCAGTCCAGTCGTCTGCGGCTGTACTTGTAACTTTCAAACCTAACTTATTTGTTCTTCCTTCCAATGGCACTGAACTCTCAACTGGTCAGATCACATCTAAAGATGAATAGTGAAGGAATGAATTTACTTAGATGAGAATTGGAATGATATGAGAAAAAATATATAATTAAATATCAAATGAATACCAAAGATTGACAATAAATGTCAATGGAGTTCAGAAAAGAAAGTGAGCCAGTGTGGTCAGGGAAGCATTAGGAAAGATAGTTTTATTCTAGTAGAAAGGAAGGAAACAAACATTTATTGAGATGCTACTATAAGCCAGGTATTAGGCTAAGCACTTTACAGATATTATCTCATTTTGTCCTCACAACAACCCTAGCAGGTATTCGTCTAGTTTTATAGTTGAGGAAACTGAGGCAGACAAGTTGAATGACTTACCCAGGGTCACACAATAAGTAAATGTTTGAGGCCACATTTGAACTCAAGACTGACTCCAGGCCCAGTGCTCTATCCACAGCACCACCTTGCTGCCAAAGTCAGACATGAGATTCTTGTGCTTTCCCCATATCCAAGCACAATTGTTTTCTCAATTTAAAATATATATATATATATAGTTAAGATTTCATATCAAATTTTAAGAAATTAAGAAAGAAATCCTGAGAATTTTATGACTATTAGACTCCTATATGTTGTCACTTTTAAAAGCCTATTTTATATATCTAAGAGAAAAATAACATTACTAATATTGTACCCTTGAATTCAGGAAGTTAGCTCATGACATTGCAAATCTTTGATATTTACCTTGTTTGAACAGTTTCAATGTAGTTTGGAAAGAGATAATAAGATCATAGAACTAAAGCCAGAAGAAGCTTAAAAGATATCTAATGCAATTCTGGTGAGGAACATGACACCCAGAGAGGCCCAAATTCATATTAGAACCTATTCTATAAAATAAATGGTATGCTGCAAGATTTACAGTCATAGAAACTGGGTTTGAATCCTAACTCTGCCAATGATTACCTGTTGATCAATAAAAGGAGGGGTTTAAGACAGACAACTCCCTAAATCTCTTCAAGTTGTAAGTGGCCCTACAATCCAATCATGAGTATCATGGTAACCATCTTTTTGTCAAAAACATATTTTTGAGCTTCCTGGATTTTATGAAATAGACAATGTTCCTTAAATCTTGAATGAAAGAAAAGACATTTTGCAGATATAGCACAAAACTAAAAATATACTGAAGTATACATTTTTATAATGTGATTTTGTTGAAATAATTATTCATTAGACCTTTACAGTAAACCCCGATTCTTCTAGAATAGATTGTCTTTTGGAGCTGTCCTTTATATATTACGGTTGAAAAATCAATATTAAAAAATAAAACTGATTTATATCTATAAATCAATGTATTTCATATCATTCCTATTTGATTCCTACTGATTTGTCTGGGTAATAAATCATTGGCAAAGTTCTATTGTGTCATTTATGTATTTATCTATCTATCCATTCAGTCATTTAGCTATCTATTCATTCATTCATTTATCCATCCGCTAAGTAGACTAAATATCCAAGAGCAATTGATGCACTTAATGAAGTGATACATGGTTATTGTTCCAAGGCTGTTTCAGCTTGTACATTGTCAAAATAAGATGAACCAAGTTTTACTTTCCACACAAGACTTTTATTTACTTATTTTTGTCATTAATATCTTGAAAAAAAAATTTTTTTTGTTTTAATCAATGCTGCTGATTCAATACCAGGCTTTTAAAGAATAGGTGAAACAATTTGGCAAAACTTGCTAGAAATTTGGCAGAGAAGTGATGAATAAACAAGTCATGTATTTAACATGTCAAAATGTTTATAATAATAATAAAATAGTAGTGGGAAATAGGTGCTATTATTATCCCCATTTGAAAGATGTCAAAACTGAGGCAGTCAGATGTGAAGTTATTTGACAGGGTTCTCATGATATGTAAGTGTCTGAGGCCATATCTGAACTGAAATCACCCTGATTGCAGGTCCAGCACTCCATCCACTATGCTACCTCATTGCCTTGTTTCGATTAAGACACTCTTATTCATCAATGAGTTTCATTCTTGCTCCAATGCCTAAGGAAGGGGGTGGATATCTCTCTGCCCTGGTCATTTTACGCTCATTTGTAAATGAGAGAAGTACGGTTTAAAATGCACACAATTCTGACCTCAGAATTGCAAACCATTAACTTCAAGAGCTGTATTAAATAACCTCTGCAAAATGTGCAGAATTTCTGGGCATCATCCAGAAAGCCAATTAATATCTGTAGGGGGAAAATAAAGGTTGTGCTTCTAAAGAATTTACCATAAGGAAGGGAAAGCATTAACTAGATTAAATAACCTTAAATACCCTTAACACAAGGGCCTCAGAAAGAGTTTCTTTTAAATATGTGATGAAGAAAACACTCTCCATTTCCATAATAGTGAGCTTGTATTGATTCATCATCACATTACCTTCCAGGCTTTTGATACAGTGTATAGACTTCGTAGAATTAGAGAAATTAGAAATGGAGAAGGCCAATTAGGTCAACTTGCTGCTCCAGGATTGCCATCTGGTCCAACTTATTCTTCAGTGCTTTTGTCCAGTCCGATTTTAAGTGAGTTAAGCAATAGTGCTTTTGGGAAATGACCTCAATGGTAAGAAAATTTATAACATACATCATTATCCTTTTCTAAAAGAATCAAGAGTCCATCATAGCTTAGGCAATGCAGTTGGAATGAAGTGAGTAAGATGAAAACTTGAATTCTTTAAACATCTTTGCAATAAGAAACTGGAGAATATATTTAGTACTGAATATTCTTAAATAAGAACAAATAGCTATATTAACTTTGCATTTTTGGATCTGGGGCTGTAATTATATCGGTATAATTCCATCCATGTGGGATGCTCCAGGTGAGGCATCTCCCCTACCTCTTCCCACCCCCAGAAGTAGTAGCAATTCTGCTCTGTAACTTATAGTCTTGGTAGAGTGCCTGAGGGCCAGGAAAAAAAAAAAGTTAAGTGATTTTTTTCCAATGTCATTCATATACTATAACTCAGAGGCCGAACTTAAAAACCGGTCTTGCTACCTCTAAGTGTGTCCTTCTTTCCATTGTGCCAGGCTGCCTCCTAATTAATTTAGATACTGAAGGGAAGTCTGACATGATGGTCTGAGGTCTGGCTTTGAAGTTACAAAATGCAGGTAAGTCATTTAACTTCTCAGTACCTTCTCTCTATATCTATGAGTTACAGAGCAAGTACTAATCTACAGGCTATATTACAAGTTTTAAAGCTCTATTTAATTTTCTAATGATAATGAATTTTGGAGGGAGTTTTCCACCCCCAGAGTTCCATACATTGTTGTTGACCATTATCATCATTACCACCACTACCACCACCATCATCATCATCATCGTAGTCATCATCGTTATCATCACCTTACAAAAAGGATAAGAAAGCTCTATTTTCGTAAATAAGCCAAGCTCTGCCCTCAAAAATCCTCAAGTACAGACCTTAAATTCCATGTGGACAGCTGGTTGGTGAAATGGAATGCTAGGCCTAGAGCCAGGAAAACCAGAGTTCAAATCCAGCCTCAGATATTTACTTATTGTGTGAACCTAAGCAAATCATTTAACCTGACTCATTTTCCTTACCTGTAAAATGGAAAGAATAGTAATACTTAACTCTCTGGGTTGTTGTGAGGGCCAAATGAGATAACAATGGTAAAGCACTTAGCGGTGTTCTTGGTACATTGTAATTGCTATATAAATGTCAGCTGTTGTTATTTTGTGGCAAATACCCAAGCCATTTCTATAGCTGCCTTTCCTAGCTTGCACTGATGTAGTTTGATGCTACTTTCTATCTCCTCTGCATGTATCTTGGGTGAACTTTATTTACATAGTTTTCACCTATTAGCATGTATGTTCCTCGAAGAAAGGGATTCTTTTGCCCACAACTCTTTGCATCCTTCATAAGAATGCGTTCAGTGGTTATTGATTGATTAACACTCTTTCCATTTTAGTATTTTGAGAGCCATGGACAAGTTTTTGGGGGAAAAGTTTTAACTTAACTAATTTTAATAGTAGTTATCTGCTAAAGGGTCCTTGTATAGCAATCAGCCCGGGACAATCCTTTATAAGTGCTAGATTCAAAAACAAAATTTGCTTTAGTAAGCGAAAGTTGAATTAATCCCTGAGCCTTCATCAAACTCTTTGGAAGAATATGCTAATGAATATTCTGTTTCAAACTATTGAATTTCTTTTGTACGTTTCTATTTTTCTAGGCTGTGTGACTATTTGAATCAGGGACAATGAGAATGACTCTCAAATCCAGCTGCAATCAACCTTTCCGAATGGGTCCGATGAATGACACACTGGGATAATCACAATCCTCTTCTATCAGATTTTGAATAGATACAGCAGCAGTTTTCTATAGAAGCAGGATTATCTTTCATATTTAATTTCTAAATGCTCACAATAAGTTTCCATAAGGACAATTTGACATATTTAGTGCTTTACATTTTCCCACAAAAGTCAAAGACTCTGAGCAATGGCAAATAAATTACACTTGCTATTTTTAAAAAAATTATCTCTACTTGCTCACATCTTTTACCCAAATGTACACAGGATTAGAGGTCTTGACAAAGTCTGAATCTACTTATTTATGTGTGTGTGTGTGTGTGTGTGTGTGTGTGTGTGTCCCCAATAGATATTAGCGTTATTTTAAGATTTAAAAATGGAATCCTTTTAAAAGTACTCATAGGATCACACATGTAGAGATTAAAGAGGCCTTGGAAGTCACTAAGACCAGTCCTTTCATTTTATAGAAGAGGGAATTGAGGCACAGAGAGTTTTAGAAGTCCTCCAAGAGTTACAATTAGTAAGTGACTGAGGTAGTATTTGAACTCAAGTCTTCCTGATTCAAAGTTCAGTACTCTACCCACTTCAGTATTCTAGCTAATTTTAAGTGATTCTTCAGAAAGATTAAACTACCATGGTCAATCAAAATTAAATCTTAAGGATATTGTGTTTTTTTTTCATTTCCTCCAAATCCAGACAGTAAATCCTATTACTTCATAATTCTTAACCCCTCTAACCCTTTCTTTTCATGTCTTTCCCCCATGATGCCCTCAGTCTTCTCTGCTTCCCCTACCACCAGATCTAACCACTGAGATAGAAATTAACTACATAGTACAATTTAAGGTTTTTCTGGAATATCTCTCTGCCCCAAATGTCTCTGCTAAAATTCAATTGCTAGAACATCATTCCTCTGTGTTAATAGCCATCAACCTAATTTCAATATTCCATCTGATCATCAACTCATCAGGTCAGATATCACTCAAACTCTATATAAATTAGCACAGCACTTTGCCTATGATAGGCATAGGGATCAGGATCAGGATTGGGATTGGGATTGGGATAGGCATAGAGATAGGGATAGGAATATGTATAGGATTAGGGCTGGACCTGTGATTTCTTTGATACAGAGAGCTCTAGGGTAAGGTAATTTCTTTTATCAATGAAGGCTGCAAATTTAGAATCACAAAGAGTTGCTAGAGTAATGAGTGATTAAGTAATTTGCCCAGGGTCACACAAGGAATTTTAAGTAATTAAAGAGACAAGCTTTTTAGAGATGGGTAGAGAGAGGCTTTGAACTCATTCCTGGATCCAAGCCCAGGTCCCTGTCCATTATATAACACTGTCTGTCATACCTTGAACATAGTAGGTACTTAATTGTAGGTGCTATGTTTAGCTAAATTATTAGACGAATTCAGATGCTTTGCACCTAACAATGGACATGTTTAAGAAATAGGAATTTTGATGGGATTTGGGGAAGAAAGTCAACATAATTTGTAGAAGAGCAAAATGGGTGCAAAAAGAGAAGCAGTAGATTAAAGATTATAGGAAATCAGAAAGCCTTGGACATCTGTAGAAGGGGCTGGCAGGAAAAATCAAATTTTACTTAATTCATAACTTAGCCTAAGACTAACCTAGTATTTATTAATTTTTTTTCAAAACATATCTACTGAATACCTACTGTCTTCTAGGGATTATGAACATAATAGATTCATGCCACAAGATCCTTGGCCTGAAGGATTTTACAATCACACAAGAGACAGAATACAGAAAGAGTTAATTTAAACATACAGGAGTAAAACCACCAGGAAACAGAAGCACAAATATTACAAGGCAGTATAAGATTAATCATACCGTTGTAGCATTTGTTGCTTATTTTGTAGAAGCTAAGTAAATATCTTAGGGGCCTAGCAGAGCCAGGAATGGTTTCACAGAGAAGATAAGAATTCAGCTGATTTTAGAAGGAAGAAGAAAAGAATGAACCAGAAGAAAGATTAAGCTTCGTATAGAGGCAAGGGAGTGGGGGGAGAGGTGGAGAAGATTTTTTTTTTTTTTTTTTTTTTTTTACTAAGGAGAAATAGCATGAGCAAAAGTAAGGAGGAAGGAGAAATTGAGACTCTGGTAAATGAATTCTGTAGGAGTAACGGTTGAAAAGGTATAATGGGGCCAAATTGTGTGTAATGCTAAGTATTGACATTTATTCTATAAGTAGTGGGTAATCATTTAAGGTATTTAAGCAAGGGAGTAGAATAATGAAAATGGTGTTTAAGGAAGATTAATATGGCAGAAATGTGAAGGGTTGATTTTAGGTAGGAAAAGACTAAAATCAAGGAGATCAGTTTAGAGAGGCAGTATGGTATACTGGAAAAGAACATTGATTTTGGAGTCAGAGGATCTGGATTTATATCCTGAATCTGATGCTTTCTAACTATATGACCTTGAGAAAGACACAACTTCTCTGTGATTCAGTTTAATTATTGGGAAAATGAGTAAATTGTTCTGATGACTGCTTAGGTCCCTTCCAGCTCTAAATCTATGGGAAATTATTGAAATAATGCAGACATTAAATGATAAGGGTCTAGACTTGGGCGATGATAGAAAGAATGGAAAGGAACAGAGAAACGCAAGATGTAGTAGGAGGGAATAAGCAACAGAATCTACTGACTGGTTGGATATGGGGAAGTGAGTATAAGGGATGATTTAAAGCCAGTTCAAAAGTTTTCAGTCTGGACGACTGGGAGGATGAATAGGAATTTTGAAGTTAAAAAGGCTTGGAGACCAAATATGCACATATGTGTTTATGTCTATGTGTGTGATGCATGTGGGGCATGTGGTGAGGGAGATAATGGAGCAAGAAGCAAATGAATTAAGTTATTTTTATGATTTTATAAAATGATTTCTTTTAATAGTATTTTATTTTTCCAATTACAAAAAGACAGTTTTCCACATTCATTTTTGTAAAGTTTTGAATTCCAAATTTTTCTCCCTCCTTCTCTCCCCCCTCCCCTCTCCAAGATGGCAAGCAATTTGATATAGGTTATACATGTACAATCATGTTAAACATATTTCCACATTAGCCATGTTGTGAAAGAAGCACAAAAAAAAGTGAAAATTGTATACTTTGATATGCATTTAGACTCCATATTTCTTTCTCTGGATGTGGATAGCATTTTCCATCATGAGTCTTTTGGAATTGTTTTAGATCCTTGCATTGCTGAGAAGAGCTAGATCTATCATTGTTGGTCATTGCACAATGCTGCTGTTAGTGTGTACAATGTCCTCCTGGTTCTGCTCACTTCACTCAGCATCAGTTCATTCAAGTCTTTCCAGGTTTTTCTGAAGTCCCCTGCTCATCATTTCTTATGGAACAATAGTATTCCGTTTCATTCATATATCACAACTTGTTCAGTCATTCCCCAGTTGATGGCATCCCCTCAATTTCCTATTCTTGGCCACCACAGAAAGAGCTGCTATAAATAGTTTTATACATGTGGGTCCTTTTCCCATTTTTATGATCTCTTTGGGATACAGCCCTAGAAGTGGTATTGCTGGATCCAAGGACATGCACGGTTTGAGTGTCCTTTGAGCATAGTTCCAAATTGCTCTCCAGAAGGTTGCAGATCAGTTCACAACTTCACCAATAACATATTAATGTCCCAATTTTCCCACATCTTCTTCAACATTTATCATTTTCCTTTTCTGTCATGTTAGCCAATCTGATAGGTGTGAGGTGGTACCTCAGAGTTGTTTTAATTTGCATTTCCCTAATCAGTAGTGATTTAGAACATTTTTTCATATGACTATAGATTAATTTCTTCATCTGAAAACTGCCTATTCATAACCTTTGACATATTTATCAAAGAATGATTTGTATTCTTATAAATTTGACTCAGTTCTCTATATATTTGAGAAATGTGGCCTTTTTCAGAGACACTTGCTATAAAAAATGTTTCCCAGGGGCAGCTAGGTGGCACAGTGGATAGAGCGCCAGCCCTGGAGTCAGGACGACCTGAGTTCAAATTTGGCCTCAGTCACATAACACTTACTAGCTGTGTGACCCTGGGCAAGTCACTTAACCCCGATTGCCATACACACACACACACACACACACACAAAATGTTTCCCAGCTTCCTGTTTTTGTCCTAATCTTGGTTCCAGTTGTTTTGTTTGTGGAAAAACTTTTTAATTTAATGTAATCAAAATTGTCCATTTCGTATTTTATTATGCTCTCTATCAAATAAGTTCAGTTTTATGTAAGCTGTGTTTTAAATAACACTGGAAGACACAAATAGAAATGCACAGGAGGAAGCTACAGATGCCTGGCTAGCCAACCAGTATTTATTATGTAATAGATATGGGTGATTACAAGACAAATCAGACCTGGCCCTCATTCTAGCTCCTATTCTTCTGATGGTGTGTAATCTATATAGGCAAACTAGTTGGCACGATGGATACGGTGCTGGGCCTGGAATCAGGAAGACCTGGCTTCAGATACGTCTTAGCTGTATGACCTTGGGCAAATCTTTTAACCTCTGTTTGCCTCAGTTTTCTCAACTGTAAAATGGGAATAATTATAACAAATACCTCCCAGTGTTGTTGAGAGGATAAAATGAGATGATAATTATAAAGCACTTAGCACAGTGCCCGGCATATAGTAAGCACCATATAAATGTTAACTATTATTACATAAACATCTAACTATGTATGCAATTGTTTAATAGAGAAAGCAGTAGCAAATAAATGCATCACAAAAAGCTTCCCAAAAGAAACAACATAGGAAATGAGTCTTTGCAAGAAACCAGTTACTCTAAGAGAAGGAAGTAGAGGAGGGGGTGGAATGCATTCTAGCCATGGAGAGACAAGTCAAAAGGCAGAAGATGAAATGTTGAGTTTAAGGAACAGCAAGTAAGCCATTATGGCTGGCACTTAGAGTTCATGACCCAAATTATGTAAAATAACGCTGGAGAGATAAAATGTTAATATGCAGATTGAACCTAAATGTGTTTTATATGTACATTTTTTTTTTGCTTGTTTGTTTTTGGTTTTTGGAGATCCAGTTGTTAAACTTTTACCATCACACCCCTAGATGAAAGCAATGTGGTAGTTAGAATCTTGCAAGACATGCTGAAAGACTGGATATGAGAAAGCAGTGTGGGAGAGGGAAGAATTAAGAAAGACACACAGGTGGCAAACTTGGGAAGTCTTGGCTCTGTCACTAACTGTAGGGATGATTTTGAATGAGTCATTTCAACACACTTGGCCTCAGTTTTCTAACATTTAATAATGCTTTTATTTTTATAGCACTTTGCAAATTGCTCTGTGAATATTCTAATAAAATCTTCACAATAATCATTATGAGGTAAGTAAAATAACTGATATTACCCTTACTTTACATATGGGGAAACTGAGGTTAAGTACCTTGTCAGGGTCGAAGGTCAACCAACAAAACAAATGGACTTGAATGTGAGTTTTCTTTTTTGAAAGGCAGTGCTTTTTTCCATTGTGCGTAATGCATAATCTATAGCTTGCTAGACATGGATTTAGGAAAACCTGATTTTAAATCCCACCTTGAAAAACTACTGGGTCTAAGCCTTCTTGCTCTTGTTGCTGTTGAGTTGTTTCAGTTGTATCTGACTCTCTGCCCTCTTTTGGGGTTTTCTTGACAAAGACACCTGAGCGGTTGCCATTTCTTTTGTCAGCTCATTTTACAGATGAGGAAACTGAGGCACACCGGGTTAAGTGACTTGCCCAGGGTCGCACAGCTAGGAAGTGTCTGAGTCCAGATTTGAACTGAGGCCTTTTTGACTTCGGGACTGGCACTCTATCGACTGTGTCACCTAGCTCTAGGGCTACCATGGTGGGGGGGGGGGGGAGTTGGGAGGAGGGGAATCATTTAATATCTCCCAGCCTGAGTTTGCTCATCTACAAAATGTGGTTAAGAATACCCACAGAACCTACCTCATTGTGTTGTTGCAGTCCTCAAATGACAAGATATTGTACAATGCTTGCAAACTTGAAAGCAGTATAAAGATTTTAGCTACTATTATTATATAAATCCATACTTCTACAATCACTTGTATTGCTAATGATCTATGACTGTGACTCTTAAAAAAAAGACTCAAAGAGTTAAGGATATGTAAAGGTTAGGTACTTTTGTGTTTCAAATTTCCAGGCAGAAACAGCACTAGAAAAAGAAGAAAATGACATTTTGAAAGTAAGAAAAAGGAATGTTACAAATACACTGCATTTTACAATCATTTTAAAAGTTCAAGAGCTTCATATGGTATCACTTTTAAGAAGGGACCAACTCTATTGCCTCATCAGGGTGTAAAGATGTCCCTGGGTTCCCCAAAGCTATGACAATGTGGTACAAGATCTGCCATGTTCTTCTAGTCTTGAAAGGCTCAAAAATATTACCTGTGAAAAAGGGGTATTTGCAGTGCGGTTGTTAACCTAAGTATGGGAAGGTTCAACACCAGAAGACAATTATTTTTGGGGGGTAGAGAACTTTGGGAGATGACATGACTCAAAAACTGCAAAAACATTCTTTAGTCGTATGGGGCCTACTTCTACTTCTGCAGTTAAAGCTGTAGAAAAGGGAGCAAAGGATACTAATACAAGGTGATTAGATCAACTACAACAAGGATTAATTCAACTCTACTCCATGCTTATTTATTTCCCATATCTAATGAGTCAATAGACCATTGGATAAAGAGCACCACATCTATACTGACCTCATTATAAATAAATGCAGAAAATATAAAGAAATGGTAGTTAAATGAAAGAACTACTTACAGATTTTTCTTGTAGAGACCAAGAAGGGAGCTTTAGAAAATGATTTTATAATCCCAATGTGGAAGTATCCTATGGCTATTAGATATATCATTATGTAGAATACCTGATCATCCTGATTATGGCATACATAATAAATGAACAGAACTTAACATGCAATTATAAATTGGTTGTAGGATTAAATATGAGAAAATTAAGATGAATTTTCTTTAAGAAACCGCAAAAAGAAATAATAACTACAAATTTCTCCTTAAAACTAAGGCCTATCTTTTTTTTTTTAATGCCATTATTCTATCAAGGTTGTTGTATGACTGCATTTCATGGAAAACTATAGTTTCTTAAGAATCAAAGAGTAAATATTATACATAGGGCAATGGAGAGCCATATGGTAATTGAAAGCAGGCCACAAAGTATTATAGTCTTAAAACTGTGAAGGAAAACTAGGGTAAAAAAAGTAAGAAATGTACAAAAAAAAAGATGAATGGTTGCATGGTAAAAGAGAAGGGCAACTGATAAATACACAGCTTATAAATTCACCAAACAAATCCACAAATAGATAGAAAGATAGATAGATAGATAGACAGATAGACAGATAGATACAGATAAATAGATTGATTGATTGTTGTGTTTGTCCTTCTTGAAGAGGACCATGACATCAGGGAGATGATGACATGACTTGCAATTAACTTTTATTTGAATGAGGGAGAGTAATGCAAAGTCACCAGCCTCACTTTTTCTTCTAGAGCCATCTGGATCCACTGGCCAGATATTCATCAGAATGACTGGAGATGGCCCAGGATGCAATAGGATACCCTGGCCCTTTTAAACTAAGGTCTTTTCAGGTTCTCACTTTGAGTGAGGCAACACCCATTCAGTGAAAAGGTCTCTTTAAGAAGTGAGTCAAGGGATGGCCCCTTTAATAAAAAAAAAAAAATCAGACCGGGAGGGAAAGACCCTCAGGGTTGCTGATCAAAAGAGAAACAGTTACTATTTACATTCACTCTCAGCCAGGAGGGCCCAAAATATAACCATTAAGTGGTGCTTTGGCAGGGACCTATTATTGTCTAATCCAAGAGATCCAGAGTGAATTGGGTTTAAGATTTGGTCTTTGAAAGAGAGAGATGTAGCTACTAAACCCCAAGTGAACTAAGCAGCTTTCAGCCATCAAAATTTACCTTCCTTTTGGGAAGAACACCCTCAGGTAAGAGGAGAGGAGAGAAGAGAAGATAGATGATAGATAGATAGATAGATAGAGATAATAAACAAACAAATAAATAAATGAGGAAGTCCCATATTGTATTAGGTGGAATACTTGTACTGAACTTATTGGGTCAGAATGAGTAGGACTGAAGGTATTGAAATCTTTAGAAAAGGAAAAAATATAAATAACAGTGAGATTATGGATCTTTGAGTATGTGCTCATATTTGTTGCAAAGGATGAAGCACAGAAATACTATGAAAATATTGCCAGTATCCTCCAAATTAAGTCAAAATAAACTATGATACTTGTGCATTCAAAGTGTAGGAGGGGAATATGAGACAGTGGTGAAAACTATTTTGAAAATATGGTTCAGGATCAGGAAATTAAAGAGATAAAAAATAAGCAATTTCAGAAATGTTAGGTCTGTACATCCTAAACATATTCTTCAAGATAAAATGTAGAAGGCTTTGAGCTTGCCTTCTAACACTCAACAATGTCACCAATAAAAAAAAAATTGCCCTCTAGCCATGTTTAAGAAACAGCTATTTAACATCATTGCTATTTTAAAATCTGCTATCTAGTAAAAGACATGTTTTTGACTGGTTGTGCAAAAGTAGCAAATTAAGAGAAAAGGTACTGATGAGAAGGGACTGCATACAGCAGGAGTACTATTATTACAAAAATTCCAGAAAGGGGATGGAAGTGAGAAGTTATCAGTAAATAATATCTCATATTAATGCTTCCATTCCTATATAAAATATTTATGTATTTATGTTACACATATATGAACAATATCAAGGAGAAAGGAACAGGTAAGCAAAGTTTAGCACAAAATTTTCCCGAGGAGATCACACACATGTGTGTATGTATAGATATATGTATTACATATATGTAGATATGTATATGACATTATAGTATGCATGGGTTTATTATATATCCTCACAGTCACATAATGATCTAAGAGATACAGTGGTTATAAGACTTCAAGTTTATATATTATTTTTAAAAAATATCATCTGAGGCAGCTAGGTGGCGCAGTGGATAGAGTACTGGCCCTGTAGTCAGGAGGATCTGAGTTCAAATGTGACCTCAAGAATTTGACACTTACTAGCTGTGCAACCCTGAGCAAGTCACTTAACCCCATTGCCTAGCAAAAAACAAACAAACAATTATATATAATCTTACTTGGGGAAACAAAATATACCCTTAAAGGCTCTTTTTAAAAGAAAGCATGTCTCATGCATATGTTAAAATCATAGCAGACTTGTGATAGTTGCATCAATGGAGATAACAGTTCAGCAATCTACAAAGTGTAAACATTAAGCTAGGAATTATAGTGAAACATATTCAGACTAATTTCATAGAAAATATGCTATCCTGAGTCCAAATTTTGGTGGTAGAGTTCTCCTAATGCAACAGCTGGTGGGTGAAATTGTACTAGATCCCTGGGCAAGTCATTTAACATCTATTTGCCTCAGTTTCCTCTTCTATAAAATAAGGTTACTAACTGAATTTACCTCTCAAAGTTGTTGTTAGGATAAAATTAAATAATACTTGTAAAACACTTTGAAAACTTTAAAACACTATATAAATGTTAGCTATTATTACTATCATTATTATTGCTGATAACAAATAACCACAGAAATATGCAAAGCCTCCAAAATGAGAGCATTAATCATTCTAAAGAAATTAGCCAACCACAGTAGAAAAACAGAGTGGATGAAAAAATACAATTTTGATACAATTTTATTATATTTAGACAAGACAGACTGCCCATTGAATTAGTTCATAAATATTTATAGCTTGATCAGGTGCTGCAGATAGACAATGAGCTAAATCTGCAACTAAACAGGAAAAGGAGACTCACAAAGCTGAGTAGTCTTTTCAGTGATCCCAAGCTTGTTCCTACCACAAATGCTCATCTTTTAAAACTAATAGTCTCTAAGAATCGTTGACTCTTGCTTTATCAGGATACACACACACACACACACACACACACACTCTCATGTTCATGTGTTTGTGTACATGTTTGTTAGTAGCAGTGACTACCCCAGCCACCACTGCCTGACAGCCAGGTATGTTACATCTCACCCCCTCTCTTTCAGGGTTCTTGAGTACTCTTAAGGGATTTTAGTTGTATCTAGTATCTCTTCCATTGGCTTCAGTCCTCACTTATCATATTCTCTCAATTGTAGGGGTACTCTGCACCTCCCTTTCATTTAACCATTCAACAGTAGGATTAGCTTTGATAAAAGAAAATTTACTTCAAAGATAAAACAAAAATAAAAATACAAACATTCTCCCCAACATGTGGGAAGCATCATCCCCATTTGTACCATCTTAATCTCCTGGGAGAGGAAGGGAATTATGTTCACAGTTTAGCTCAGTTTATATATAGCACAATCTGATCAAGTTCTTAGTCTGGCTTCTCCCTGGGGCTCTAATCTCAAGTCCCTGAGCTTCTCAGTGCTTCCCTGATGGGCTGGCAGATTGTTCATCGGATTTAGAATTCTGGATCCATGGTTTAATTCTGGATGGAGATTCCACCACTTCCACCTTGAACTGAAAAGAACAAACAAAACCAGACCAAAACAAAAGCCCATTTCTTGGGGTCACAGGATAAAACAGGAGAGAAAGAAAAGGTAGACCTTTTTTCCTCTTCATTAGTGCCCATCCTATGAATGAACACAAACTTCACCCTTTCTACATGACAAAGAGAAAAGTGAACAAGAGTATTCCAGTCTGGAAGTTTTTGGAGAAGTAGCCTGTTCCATCTATAAAACCAATAGAAAAAAGCTACTCCCACCAAAGTGTAAAGGAACACAATGTTTTATCCCAGAAATGAAGGGCATTCATCTTATTAGGTGATCTGGGCATGCAGAAAGCAAAGTAAAACCAAGCTCCAGTTACAAAATAATTTCAGACAAATGAAAAGACATAGGAAAGATGAATTGTGATTTTAATTAGGCTGAAGCATATCCCCAATGAGAACCTGCATGCTAGAAGTGCCATAAAAGATATTATCAAGGACATGAATGAAAAGGAGATGTTATAATCAGAGAGAGGAAAGCATTACAGATTGATAAAACTATGGGTGATAGAGTGGAAGACAGTTTTCCCCCCTTTGGAATCAAAGGACATGTAGTCAAAACCCATCTTTGTCCCTCATTTGCTGTGTGACTTGATTAAGTCACTTGGCAGCTAGGTGACACAGTCGCTAGAGCACTGGACATGGATTCAGGAAGACCTGAGTTCAAATCTGACTTCAGGCACTTCCTACTTGTATGACTTCATGCAAGTCTTTTGACCTCTTTTTGCCTCAGTTTCCTTAGCTGTAAAATGGGGATAATTATAACACCCAACCTCCTTCCCCATCCAATTATGTGAGTTTTGGTACTCTGCCCAGGGTCAGTGGCTAAGGCTCTTTTGTCTTTGCAAGATTATTTTTTCATACATTTTTGAAGATCTGGGTCTTGTTGAGAGGATAAAATGAGGTAATATTTGTAAAGTACTCAGTGCAGTCCTGACACATAGTAGGGGCTATACAAATGCTAGCTATTATTATTATCAAGTCATTTAGTATCTCTGGAGCTCAGTTTCCTCACGTGTAAAATTAAAAGGTTAGATTACATGACCTCTAAGATTCTTTTCAGTTCTAAATCTATTACTCTATAATCCTATTTTCTCCTGCCAATTACCCTGAAAGTACCAAAGAGACCATTATCTCCTACACTATCCCAGTTTTGCCCTAGTATCTACAAATTTTGAAAATAAAAAGAGCAAGGCCTTCAATGTTTTGAGTAACTTGTCTCTGGAGGTTTTACTGAAAAGCAGAGAAATAATGTGGAGGAGAAGGTGTGTATGTCCGGCTTTGATAGGCCATGAGTGGATAGCATCCCCATTTGGATGACCTCATGCATCCAACAATAAAGTGATTCTCTGTCACCCATGAATGAGCCCAGATTCTGACCTCTTGGTTTTCTGGCACTTAAAGAAGTAATTTGCTTGAGAGGAAGTACTCTAGAAACATTGGCATTATTGAATCATGGTGGTAATGATATTAGGGAGGATACAAGGCTGTTTAGTCTGGGTGCTGCTATCAGTTGGCTTGCTCCATATAGTCCTGCTTATCATCAAATAAATGCAGAATCTTACTTCCTTTTAATGTCAACCACAGGGAAAAGACAGACCTCATCACGTACTGTCAACCTGGCAGCTTATTCGAGGGTCCCACGTGATGACAACCTAACCCTGGCAGTTCATTTAGACTGAAAGGGCCCCCAGAAGAAGACCCAGATCTTCAAAAATATATGAAAAAGTAGCCTTGCCAGGAACAAAATAGCCTTAGCCTCTGACCCTGGGCAGAGGACCAAAACTCACACACTTGGACGGGGAAGGAGGAGATCAACAGAGGGAAGAACAATATGACATGTTTTGACAGTTGAAAAGGATCTTGGCACTCAGTCAGCCAATAAACATTTATTAAGTACTTACTATGTGCCAGACACTGATAAAAAGGAAGGTAAATGGCAGTTCTTACCCTTGGGGAACTCACATTCTAAAGGGTGAACCAACATGTAGATAACTAGGCTCTATCTATCTACATATACATATGTGCATATATGTGCATACAAATACATTATATTTCCACACTAGCAGCTGAGGGACCAGGAAAGGGCCACTTCAGAAGAAAGGACTTAAGCTGAGTTTTGAAACCAGCAAGCAAAGAGGTAGAGGGGAAGAGAACATTCTAGGCATGGGAGATTGCCATTGTAAAGGTGCAGAAATAGGGGCAGCTAGGTGGCCTAGTGAATAGAGCACTGACCCTGGATTCAGGAGGGCCTGAGTTCAAATGTAGCCTCAGACACATAACACTTACTAGCTGTGTGACCCTGGGCAAGTCACATAACCCCACTGCCCAGCCCCCCCCCCAAAAAGGTATAGATATAATAGATAATAGCAACTATGTGAGGAACAGCAAGTGGGCCAATGTTAACTCATAGATGCATGGAAGAGATTATTAAAAAAATGTAAATGCCAAGCAGACAGGATAATATTTCATCCTGGATAGAATAATGATATAATCATATATATGCATATATAGATATATAGATATGAATATATAAATTATCATTGGGATTTTAGCGAGAGGTTGACATAGTCAGACCACACTTTAGAAAAACTTGCTTGAGCCGCTGAGTAATGGAGAAGAGTGAGGAGAGACTTGAGACTGTGAAGTTATGTAAAAGGCTACTGCAAAGTCTTGGCAAAGACTGACCAGGACCTGATCAAGGGTGACAGCTATGTGATTAGAGCAAAGAGGATATGCACAAGTCATGTCATGAAGATAGAAATCACAAGTTTTGGTAAAAAATTCAACATGGGTTGCTGAGTAGAAATAAGTAGTTAAGTATGACGCCATGGTTGCAAACTTAGGTAATTAGAAGGAACCCTTGACATCAACAGTAGAGTTGGAAAGCAAGGAGGTTGTTTTTGTTTTTATGAGGGAGTGGCAACAGAGAGAAGATAAAGACTTCTGTTTTAGACATGTTGAGATTTATATTTTTATGAGATCATCCGCTAAAAATGTATAAAAGATAGTTGGTAATGTGCGATCAGAGCTCAGGAGAGGGATTATGACTGGATATATAGATCTGGAAATCATCTGTATATATTTCTATATAGAAATCATCATTGAATTCGTGAAAGCAAAAAAGTATAAAACAAATGGAGAAGGTTCAGGGATGCGTTCTGGGGAACACCAGTAGTTAGTGGGCATGACATGTATGAAAAATTATCAAAAGAGATTAAGGAATTATTAAAGAATAGGACAACCTAGAGAAATTAGTGTTAGGAAAACCCAGACAGTAAAGAATAACCAGAAAGAGGTGATCCATAGTGTCAAATATAGTAGGTCAAGAAAGATGAAGATTGAGAAAGCCATTAGATTTGATAAGTAAGAGATAATTGATAACTTAGGAGAGATCAGCTTCAGTTGATTGATAAGATTAGAAGCTGCTGCAAAGGGTTTAGAGGAGAGCTAGAGGAGACGAAGTAGATGCACTAAATGTAGTTTAACTGTTAAGAGGAAGAGATATATAGCAGGATAGCTAGTAAGGATGTTAGGGTAAAGTGAGATCTTTTTGTTTCTTTGTTTTGTACTATGATAGTGATGTGGGCATTTATAGGCCTCAGTGAAACAGCCAATAAGCAGAGTGAGATTGAAGAGTAGAGAAAGATTGAGAATGATAGTTTTGGGGTTTTTTGTGGTTGTTTATTTTTTTGTTTTGTTTTGTTTTTTCAATAAGCAGCCATCAAGGCCATTCCATGTAAGAATCATAACTACCTTATAGTACATTCTAGAATTTTCCTGGAATTGAAGTCAAATACACGGACTTACAGTTTTCAGATTCTATTTCATGCCCCTTTTTTGGAAAACTAGAACTATAAGTGTTCTTATAGCCTCTGCTTGAAGACCTCTAAAGAACTGGAACATCTCTGAAGCAGCCCATTCCACTTTGGGACAGATTTAATTGTTAAGAAGTTCTCCCAGCTCCACTCTGCCCCGCCTCTTAAATCAAATCTAAATCTGTTTCTTTGTAATTTTTTACCTATTGTTCACAGAATAAGCATAATCCTTCCTTCACAAGATAGCACTTCAACTAGATGAAGATGTCTTCTTTTCTCTAGTATAAACATTCCAGTTTCTCCAATCTCCCTTTACATGATATGGACTCAAATCTTTAGCAACCTGGTTGCCTTCTTCTTGGCACACTTTTTAACTTATTAACAATGTTCTTCCTAGCATCTAGACTGGTATCTGGAACCATACATAAGAATTCATGTGTGAACTGACCAAGGTAAAGTATATTGAGATTATTGCCTTTTTTATTCGTGGAAAGGATGCCTATCTCAAAGCAGCACAAAGTAGTATAAGCTTTTTTGGATGCTATATCACTACTTATTTATATTTAACTTGTTCTTTATTAAAAAAAAAAAACTGTTTTCTAACTGTGCCTCCTCTATTTTGTTTTTGTGAGGCTGATTTTGTTTTTGTTTCTTAATCCAAGGGTAAGAGATTTATTCCTATTAGATTTCAGCTTATTAGATTCAGCACAACTCTGGTCTGTCAATATTTTTTGAATCCTTACTGTCATCTTTTATCATCCCACCAAGTCTGTGTCATCTGCAAATGTACTGAGCATGACAAATATGTCTTTATACAAGTAAATGATGAAATGTTAAAGAGCCCCTGGTCAAGTACGGATACCACTCAAATGGAGATCTCCTTTGAAGTTGATATTGAACTATTAATAACAAACTATTCCTTGAGTTTGGCCATTAAGCCAGTTCCCACTCCATCCCATTATGTTAATCTAATCCACATCTGCCTATTTTTACCATGTGATTAGTTTGATATACATTAGCAAATGCTCTACTAAAGTCTAGCTAAGCTAAAGCTATGACATTCCCCTGATATCCCAGTGTAGTGATCATGTGAAAAAGGGCTTGGTCTTGATGAAATTACCCTGCTAAACTGTAGTCATTATGTCATTTTCTAGATGTTCATTAACCAATCTCTTTCATAGTATATTCTAGAATAGGTGCAGCAACTGAAGTTAAACACACTGACCTATAGACTTTTTTTTTTCTTCCTGGCATGGGGGACAGAATGCTGAATTTGAAGTCAGGAAAAACTGAGTGCCTGCCACAAGTATTAGCAGTGTGACTGTGTTCAAGCCATTTAACCATTCTCACACTCTCTCCTCATCTATAAAATGCAGATGATAATAGTAGGTACTTCAGAAGGCCATTATGAAACTCAAATGAGAAAATATATGTAAAGCACTTTGTACTTTGCAAATCTTAGAGTGCTACATGACAGCTAGTTGGCTATTTTTGAAAACTGGAACATTTGTCTTTCTTCAGTCAATGGCACTGCATCTGTTCTCCTAAATATTTCCTATATCACTGAAAGTGTCATAGCAATCACATGTCTAGCTCTTTCAGTGCTTGACGATGTAACTAGCTTATCTGGCCCAGGTATCTTGATTCCATTTCTTCTATGATCACACTTAAACTTTCTTCCCCTTCCTATAATGCCTATTTGAACATTCCTTCTACAGTAGACCCTTTCCAGGTTCATCCCCTGACCCTGATACCCCTTCAAGTTTTCATCCTATATCTCCTGGTCTTTAATGCCCAATTTCTAGGCGCAAGTGATATAGTAGAGCACTGAGTTTGAAGTCAGGAAGCTCTCAATTCAAATGAAGCTTCAAACAGTTACTAGCTGGGTAAGTCACTTAACCTCTGTTTGCCTCAGTTTCCTCATCTGTAAAATGGGGATAATAATAGCATCTACTTCCTAGGGTTGTTGGGAGGATCAAATGAGAATATTATTGGAAAGAACTCAGCACAATGCCTGGCACATAGTTGGCCCTTAACAAATGATTTTTCACTTCCTTCCTTCCATCTTCCCTCTCTTCCTTCCTTTTCTCCCTTACTCCCTTCCTTCCTTTCTTCCTCTCTTCCTTTCTCCCTTCCTTCCTTCCTATCACCTATACACAATTTTTTTACACTTCTTTTAGTAGCAGTAAAGAACTATTATCTCTACCTTTCCAATGATTAATTCCCACTGTCAACACAGCAACCCCTGGGGGGGGTGGGGGGGGAGATGTGATAAAGGGGGAAGAACCCTGGAATCAAGGAACCTTGTTCTAAACCCAGTTTCTATGTTCTCCCAGATGTGTGACCTATGACAAGTCATTTATCCTTTCTGTTTCTCAGTGTCTTCATTTCTAAACTGGGGGAGCCTGGATTTGGAATAGATGAATTCTAAGGTTCCTTCTTGCTCTGATTCCTATGATTTATCCCTGATAATGTTTGAGATTTTTTGACATGTCCTAGCAGGGCTTCTTAAACTTTTTTCGCTCCTGACCCCTTCTGCACTTCTTAAACTGTGGGTCGCGACCCCATATGGAGGACATTTAGTTCTATTATTTTGGTCACTACCCTAGGTGGTACTTCTTTGGGGTACTGTAGCAGTTAGGTTTGGAAATAAAAAGAAAAAAAAAAAGGAAAGAGAAACTATACCATTTCTGCCTGTCTTCAATGAATTCAGTATGAGAAAGCAAAAGCTCCTAAAACTTATTTTTTAGAAGTCTAATCCTTGATATCAAATGGAACAAAGAACAAAAAGACAAAAAAATCTACAAAAAGTTAAAAATAAAATATACATTGTATCCCTTCTTATCTGTGATAAAGCTTCGCTTCCAATCATTTGTGTTGGAAGTTATAATCCTATCTACAGGTTGCCTGAGGCCTTTTGATGGCTTTAGCTTTTACTATCAGCTTATTTTTAGCTGTGAAGTAGGCCCCACATTTAGTATCACTTTAACATTACTTTGATACTTACTGTGAACTCCAGTCTCTTAACAGAATCTCTCAAATTCACTCAGTCCAACTCTTGTTTTATTTTCAGAAGAGGCAGCCCCTTGTCTTAAGTTGGAACCCCCTCTCAGCTGAATCCCTTCTCACGTTTTTTTTTTTTCAGGATCTGAACTTACAGGCTACCTCTTTGAATAAGGTATATGGCATCACTTGACCTTCCATTGTTATTCTCATTAAAATACTCAAGAAAAGACAATATAAATTATCAGTGACTAAGTGACCTGACTTTTAAAAAAAAACTTATGCCTCTTCTAGGCAGCAAGGTGGTGGAGCGGAAAATCACCAGGCCCAGAGTCAAGAAGCCTTAAGTTTAAATGTGGCCTCTGCCACTCAGTAGGCCTATGGCCCATGTAAAGTTATTTTTACCTCAGTTTCATCATCTGTAAAATGGGGATAATAATCACATCCACCCCCTAGGGTTGTTGTGAGAATCAAATAAGATAATAATTGGAAAGCATTTACTTAACACAGTTTCTGGCATATAGTAAATGCTAATAAATGTTACCTATTATTATTATAGTGTAGCTAGGTACAGTGGATAGAGGGTGGGTCCTAAAGTCAGGTAAACTCATCTTACTAAGTTCAAATCCCACCTCATACCCTGGACAAGTCACTTAACACTATTTGCCTCAGTTCTTCATCTGTAAAATGAGCTGGGGAAGTAAATGGCAAACCACTCTAGTATCTTTTCCAAAAAAAGCCCAAATGGGATCATGAAGTGTCAGACACAACTGAAAAACAACTGAATGATGATTATTATTATAAAGCACAGTATAAATGATAGCTATTATTTTACCACAAAACCAACATTTGGCAGAATAATTAGACGTTGAAAGCTTTCTTATATGTATATACTCACCCATTTAAACTATCTTTCTCTTTCTCCTCTTTCTTCAAACTCTCCCCCAATGCCGTTACTATATACATGTATGTATATACACATGCAGATATGCTTATGTCTTTTTCTTTTTTTATTCTCGTCCTTCTCCCTTCTCTTTCTCTCTGACTCTGTTTCTATCTTTATTTTTCTCCATCTCCTTCTCTCTGTCTTTCTCTTTCTGCCTTTCCATCTCCTTCTTGGCCTCTCTGTCTCTCTCTTTCTACCTCTCTATCTTCTTCTTGGCCTCTCTGTCTCTTTCTGTGTCTTTGTATCTCTCTCCATCCCTCTCTGTGTATCTCTCTATGTCTTTCTGTCTCTCTACCTCTATTGTTCTTTCTGTCTCTGCCTCTCTATATTTCTTAGTCTCTCTGTCTCTCTCCTTATCTTTCTCACCCAGCCCCGATTTATACAGGAATATCCTCTACCATATGCCCAACATGTCATTTAATTGAAAACCTCCAATAAAAGGAAGCCAATTACCTCCCAAACAGACCATTCCATTAAGGGATAATTTAATGGTTAGAAAATTAAACCTCAATTTGTCACTTTGCAATTTCTACCTATTGCTGCTATTTCTGACATCTGGCACCAATCAGAATATCTAATCCCTCTTTCACCTGATAATCTTCAATATAATGGAATATGTTTATCATTCTTCCATACCTACTAAATCCTCTTTTTACTCTCATCTTCTCAAGGCATAATCCCAACACTCTTTATCACTATCTTTTTCATATTTTGGATGATCTACAGGTCCTTCCCAAAATGTGTAGCCCAGAAGCAACATATGTTTTAAATTATATTAACCATGAACCTTACCTTAGAGTTTGAATTATCTTTGTAGGATTGTCAATGACATAATGATCCTAGGATAAAATATGAAATGTTATCTATAAAAAAGTGTTTCTCCTGTGTAAGAAGATGGGATTACCCCTGGGCTGTCTAAGCTTCTATTTCCTTATTTGTACATTAAATGAGTTGAACTAGACAGGTATTCTTTTTTCCCTAACTGTAGTGAAAACATTTAAAGATTCTTTTTTTTTTTAATTTTGAATTCCAAATTTTCTCTCTCTGTTCTGCCCTTCCTCCATCCATTGAGAAGGCAAGCAAAATGCTATCAATTATACATGTGAGGTCATGCAAAACATTTCTTTATTAGCCACATTCCAACCAAAAAGCGACAAAAATGAAGGAAATGAAAAAGTATGCCTCAATCTACACTCAGAGTTCATCAGTTTTGTCTCTGGAGGTAGATACCAATTTTTCATCAAGGTGGACTAAGTGTTCTTGAACAAGGCAGTCTGGTTAAGACTATGGACTAACCTCAAAATGTTTTTAATTGATAAAATAAAAAAACATGGGGTTTCAAAGGAAACTCACAATCATTACAAAATATAACTTATTTATCTATCTTTTTAATGTAGGGTCTGAGAACTTAAAAATATTTAATCTTAAAATATATGACTTTTTAATATATCTGGTGATGTACATACATACATATATAAGTGTGTGTGTGGGGGGGTGTATTTCATCAGACACCATGTTGTACTAGTTGATCTCCAAAGTGTGTTTTTGCTATAAATCCTGTTAGATAACGAGTAATAAATGTACAAGCAGCATTAGTGATGCCCCTACATATAGGAAAGGGAAGCTCAGAGTTTTGAATTAAATCAGAGCGAAATCAATTATATCAACCTTTAAGTCTTTGAAAGAATACAGTATTTCCCTTCAGAATTTTCACAAAGTTTTGCATCTACCTCCATATTTTCTTCTATTTAAAAACTTTTGTTATTATTATTAGTAATTATTACTTAATTTCTTTAATTAGAATCATTCAATAATTTTTAAATTTATATTTTGTTCAATCTCAATAATTTTTTCTCTGATTTAACATAGAATTTCTTATTGTTCTTTGATATATATGTACACAAACATACACACACACACACACACACACACACACATATATATTTTTTTTTATGATGATATGTTCTATTGGTACCAAATCACCACCTTGTTTCCATGTATTTCAAATTCCAAATTTACCCCCTTTGGGAACTTCCTGAACTAAGGCTGAAGATTAAAAAAAGAAAAAAAAACAAGAAAATGAGTAAATGTGAGTACATAGGATTGCTAGTAAAGAGACACATCTCAATTGGGAGAAAAAGTAAATGCTTAAAAGTAAGCCCTCAGAATGAAAAATGTATTTTATTGCATTTTGTAGAATTTCACAGACCAAATCAAGGCAAGCCCAAAGGAAATGAATGCATACAGTCTCCACAGAAGAGAGCAGAACAATAGAAAATGGCTTTCTTAAAACCATTTTTAGAGTATCAGAATACAGGATTTCATTAACACAAGTGCGCATAGATTATGATTCAGGTGATTTTTTTAAAGTGGAAAAAAAGAGTTTCTTTTTTTTTTTCCCTTGAACCTATTACCCCTGAACCTATAAACACTAACAGAGGAATGTAAACACACCTACTCTGCACCTTTCTGAATCAATGTCTCATTAAGGACCCTTTATTGAAGAAATCAATGCTTTCTCACTCCTTCTGCTCAGAATATATATAGGCCTCTATGACAAACACCTACTGGCAAAGGACTTCAGCAAACCTCTCCCTCCTAGCATAATTGGAATTTGGAGGCCAATGTCACATTTATGACTTTTCAACTTTTTTCTCGTTCCTATTCTTTGACAATTGGCCAGATTCCGTAGTGACTATTTGATTTTTTTTCTTCTCATTTTCTTTTCTTTTTTTCATTTTGTGAATGTTGATTTTGAAGAGGGTTAGATTGAACATGAGTGGTTTGTTTATTCACAAGATGAGATCAAACAATATATTTCCATAACAAACATTTTTTTCCTGTATGAATCTCTTCTATTGACACGTGAAAAAAGAGGAAAGAGCACATATTTAACCTAGTCTTGAATTTAAGCAAAAATGTTACCTAAATCATTGAAATTAAGGGTACTTGTCTGTGGTTCGAACTGAATACCTAAGCCAATGCAAAAATTATTTTCTGTAAAAGTTTTCCAAACTTTTTCAGGGAGACTTTCCAAGTAATGGCAGCTTTTCCCCCAGATCCAGTCCTCCAGGCTGCAACATAAAATTCAGACCTGTTGTCTTTGTCTTTAGTTCTTAGCCCTGGGAATATCCAGACAGCTTTGTTCTGACACAACCCAATCAACCTTCCTGTTATTGTTGTTGTCTAGTCATTTCAGTCCTGTCTGACTGTGCATGACCCCATTTGGGGTTTTCTTAGCAATGATACTGGAGTGGTTTGCCATTTCCTTCTCCAGCTCATTTTACAGATGAGGAACTGAGGCAAACAGGGTTAAGTGACTTGCTCATGGTCACACAGCTATTAAGTATTTGAGGCCAAATTTCAGCTCAGAAAAATGAGTCTTCTTGACTCCAGGCCTGGCACTTCATCTACTGCACCACCTACCTTCCCAGCCTGCCTGTAGCCTTTTTCATTTTTTTTCCTCCCAAGGACTTCCTGTGCAACTCCTCTTCAGCCCACTTGCCTTTGGCCTCCTCACTCTCAGTTCTTTCTGGGGTCCCCTGTTTTGGTCACAGAATCAAGCCTTTAAGGACTGGCCTCTGTCTTTCAGTTCTTTTCCCAGAGCTCCCGAGGCTGTTTCCAGACCAGACACACTTCAAAATGGCAGTTGTGGTCACCTAGATTTTTGCCTGCTTTTGACTGCTGTAAAGTGGGTCACACAAGACTCAATGCCACTACCTGCCAAGAGTATGGGCATAGAAGAAAGGCCTTTAATCATCTCTCTCACTCAATGGACTTCTCTAGTAACTGATAATCTACTTAAACTGATTCCTAGATGTACTGGAATCTTCCTGGAACAAGCAAAGGCCTTATCTTAACCAAGCTAAATTTAACACTTGACTTTGTATCTCCTTCTGCCCAGCTCACTGCACATACTAAATATTTGTTGTTTGATGATATAGGAAGATCATAGGCCAGAAGTCTGACCACACTACTCTCTTGCTAAGGAAGCTCCATTTGTTCTCTATTACCCCAAGGTTAACAAATAAAATGCTTTTTCCCCCCAAAATTGAACTCATTATCTTTCCTGCTAAACGTTCTCCCCTCCTTAACACCTTCCTTATTACTACAGAGGACAATACCATCCTCTGAGTCCCTTAGGCTCACAATCTAGGTGTCATCCTTGACTCCTCACTGTCTCTCACACCCATATCCAAACTATTGCCAAAGTCTGTTTATTTTACCTTTGCAACATCTCTCCAAAATGCCTCCTTTTCTCCTCTGATATTGCCACCACCTTGGGGCAGGCCCTCAAATTATTTGTAGTAACTTGGCCTGTCTCAAATCTCTCTCTACTCCAATTCATTCTCAACCTCCATTCAGTCACTAAAGCAATTTTTCTGCAGGGCAGATCCAACCACGTCACATACAACACCCCCCTCCCCAACACACACATACACACACACACACATTCAATAACCTATAGTAGCTCCTTATCACCTCCAGGATCAAATACAAAATCGTCTGTTTAGCAATCAAAGTCATTCAGAACCAACCCCTCATAACCACCTTTCCAACCTTTTTAAATGTTCCCTTTATCCCTCACCATTACTCTTCCTTCCAGTAAAACTGCTCTTGTGTTGCTGCATGAATAAAACACTTCATCTCTTGACTCTAGGCATCTTCTCTGGGCTGTCACTCATGCCTAGAATGTTCTCTTTCCTTATCTCTGCCATTGGTTTTCTTAACTTTTTTAAATCCTAATTAAAATCCCATCTTCTACAGAAAGATTTTCCCCAACCCCTCTTAATTTTGGTGGCTTGCCTCTTTTAATTTTCTCCTATCTGTTCTGCATATAACTTGTTTATACTTGTTTTTGCTTGTATCTCCCCCATTAGACTGTGAGCTCTTTAAGGCAGAGACTTTCTTTTGCTTCTTTTTGTATCCTCAGAGTTTAGCACAGTGCCTGGCACAGAGTAGGTGCTTAATAAATGTTTATTGACTAAGTGCTTGCATTCTCCAACCTTGTCATAATCTTTCCTACCCAGTGATTTTGAATCCCTAGTTGTCGTTGTAAAAAACCCATTTCCTATCCCCTGCTGCCTACTCCTTTATTCCCATCAAATTCAACCCTCTTGCCCAATGTCTCACTGCAGATTTCTCCATTCCTCCCACTGTGCCTTCTGGTATGCGTGTTCCATTGTTAACAAATTTACTTTCATCATAAATCTTTTCCTATTGCATTCTTTCTTTCTTCTGGAATTGATTGAGACCTTGTTGCCTCCTGATGACATGGCATCCTTGGCCATCATTTCCACTGCCAGTTACACTTTCTCTCATAATCCCAACTCACTGGTACTAGTTAGGTAGTCAGAACATTTCTTGGTCTTTATTGTTACTTCCAAACTCTCCTTCTACCATAATCGCTCAGAAAACTCTCCTTTAAAGTTCATTTAACCCATATTTACCACTGAATCAAGATCCTCTTAGCTTTTATCTACTGATCTCTAAGACACTCTCCTTCGTTTTATCATTGTTCAGTTTCATGGTCATCATCCTATTTCATGGTCTTTCTCTCTTCTCCAATTCCTGACCTAATATTAGAGGTTCAATATACAGTTTGATACTTTCCTAAATACCATAACTTCCTAGTTCATCATTTTACTCATTTTGCTGAGCTGCCCCACTCCACTTCAGCTATATATAGAGATGGTCATACCCTTGATCTGGTCTTCACTGACAAATGTTTCATTATAATATTCATGAATTCTATTATTCATTTATCTAGTGGTATTGCATCATTCCATCTTTTGCTTTGCCTTATGTTCACTTAATGCTATTCTTTGTCCCTACCACAAGCTCCAATTTTTTGACCCCTCAGTTCTTTCCCAGACCATTAACCTTATATTCACTATATTTTCCTCCCTTTCTTATCTGATTCATGGGTGAACTAGTTCAACTTTATACTCTCTTCTACACTCAAGTCCCTTGCCCTCTTATTTTATTTCCCATCTTGCCTTGCAAAGTCCAAACCTTATCTGTGGGAATTAATCTTACCACCTTCTACCTTTGATCCTATTCATATGCTGCTAATCAGAGCAGAAGAAAATAATCAAATTATGCTATGTCCACTCCTGGACTCTCTTTGATACTCACTACGGTAGATTATCTCTCCTCAAACATTCTATATCATCCTCTCCCCACTTTTCTCTCAGCAGAAAACCGTGCCTCATTACTTAACTGGAAAAAACAAATTAGTCCATTAGCCAGGAGCTCTCTTTTCTTCCTTCCTCATAATTGTACATCATCAAGATGTATCCCCACATTGTCTACTCCTTCACCTCTGTCTCACATTTGATTTTATTCCATCCCAAAAGCTACCGAGTTAACTTGGGTTAACAGGCTAGTTTTCTTTCTCAAAGAGGAAGCCTTAAACCCAACTCACTTTTAATCTCATCAGTTGGACAATAATAGGTTCCAGCAGAAGCACCACTTAATGGTTATTTTTTGGGCCCTCCTGGCTCTGAGTGAATGTAAATAGCAACTTTCTTTTTTGGCCAGCAACCTTGAAGGTCTTCCCTCCCAGTTTGATTTTTTTTTTCTTTTTGATTGAAGGGGCAATTCCTTGACTCACTTCTCAAAGAGGCCTATTCACAGAATGGGCATTGCCTCACTCAAAGTGAGAACCTGAAAAGACCTCAGCTTAAAAGGGCCAAGGTCTCCCACTGCATCCTTGGCCCTTTCCAGTTTTCCTGATAGATATCAGGCCACTTGACCCAGATGGCTCTGGAGGAGAAAGTGAGGCTGGTGACTTTGCATAGCCTTCCCTCACTTAAATAAAAGTCAATTGCAAGTCACATCATCATCTCTCTGTTATGGTCTTCTTCGAGAATGAAGGACAAACCACAATCTTTTCCAGCAGATTGCCCACTCCAGTTCCACTCTCTCACTGATCTTTAACATTTCCCTGTCTACTGGCCTCCTCACATGCTGCCTCTAAACATACCCATGTTTTCATTATCTATTAAAAAAAAAAACAACTTGATCCATAATCCCAACTAAGGATTGTTCTGAATGACTTTTCATGACTAAAATTCTTGAAAAAGAAATACCTCCACTTCCTCTCTCCTCCTTTTCTTCTAAACTATCTGCAGTGTGGGATCTGATTTCATCATTCAACTGAAACTGCTATGATCTCCTAAATGAAAAATTGAATGGCTTTTTCTTAATCTTCAAACTTCTTGATATCTCTTTGGACTTTCACACAATCATCATTTTCTTCTCCTTTTATTACTCTTCTAAGTTTTTGTGACGCTGTTCTTGCCAGGTATTCCTCCTACATGTCTGACCGGTCCTTCTCAGGGTACTCTACTAGATCTTCATTGGTTCATATTGGCTAATTCTGAGTGTTCAGAGTTTTCTTTACTTCTCTCTATATATCACTTAGTGATATCATAAATACCTGTGAATTTACTTATTATCTCTATGCAGATGATTCTCATATCTATTTTGTCTAGACCTAACATCTCTCTCAGCCTCCAGGATAAAATCTTCAACTGCCCATGGATATCTTGAACTGCTGACCTGACTTTGAAGTACATTATATCCAAAATCAGATTCATCTTCGGCTCCAAACCCTCCCCTCTTCTGAATGTTTCTCTTTCTGGCAAGGGTACCACCATCCCCCCAGTCACTTAGGCTGCCACTCTAGGTCTTTCTAGTTTGCTGACTCTCATCCTTCATATCTAATACATTGCTTAGTCCTATTGATTCCACCTTCACAATATCTTTAATTTATATTTATTTCTCTCCTCTGACACTGCCAGAATCTTGTGCAGATCATCATCTCGTTGTGGAAATACTGCAATAGCTTTCTAGTCTTTCTCCCTGGCTCAAATATTTTCCCAATACCATACAACATCAACTTGGCTACTAAAGTAGTCTTCTTGTAGAACAGATCTGACCATGTTACCAGCCCTCTCTTACTTAATAAGTTCCAGTGGCAACCTATTACTTACAGGATCAAATATAAAATCATCTGCTTGGTTTTTAAAGCCCCTAGCCATTTGGTCTAATCCTACCATTCAAGTCCTCTTACGCTTTCCTCCCCTCCACATACTCTACTTTCTAGGGTCTTTGGTCCCTTTGATTTTCCTCTCACATGACACTCCATCTTTTTTATAATCAATCTCCTGTCTCTGTACCTTTCACTGGCTATCCCCCATGCCCAGAATGCTCTAATTCCTTATTTCTACCTCCCAGTTTTTTTTTGAGTCTCAGCTAAAACCTCAATTTCTGCATATAGGAAGACGTTTCAGGGCCTTTTCAGTGTTATAGCTTTCTCCCTGAGATCACTTCCAATTTCTGCAATGTATATCTTCTATGTACAGAATTGATTTTATATCCTTCCCCCATAAAAATTTAAGTTACCTTAGGGAAAGAACTACATTTTTGCTTTTCTTTGTATCTCCTGTGCTTAACATAATGCATGACAGACAAATGTTGAGCACTTAATAGATGCTTGTTGAGTTCATTTGAATTTCCTTGAATTGAAAGTAATTTTAATTTAGCAGAATTCCATATAATTCCTAATAATTCTTCTTCATAATGAAGTAATTTTGAAAGTATTGAAGCAATATGACTTTACATTTTGTGTTGGAAAATGCAAACTTCCCTTGTTGCAGTTAATATTAGATTAATATGTATGGCTTAGTTTAGAGGCATAAAGATACAGTATTGATATTATTTATGTCTTTGTCCATTATTATATGAAGACCCATTGTTTCATTCTAGCCTCTCCAAGCTGTGTTTCCTGACAAGCCTCCATGAAGCCTCACTTCCATTGGAAACTTTCAGTCTAGCCCCAGGCCCTACCTCATTTTTTTTTAGAGACCTAGACCCTACTGATTAATTCAAAATAGAACAATACATTGAAATAAGGGCATATCAGATTGATCTTAAGAGAAAAACTCCTTCCTCACTTTGACAATAGTAATGCTAAGGCAAAGGGATATTATTCACTGGGGAAAGCCCCAGGATCAATCAATTAATTCATCAATAAACATTTATTAAGCACCCACAATGTGCCAGAAACTATGGTAAGAATAAAAATATAAAAAAGAATTATTGCCCTCAAGGAGCATCCAATCTAATACAGATATATAACACACAAAAGGAAGATGAAAATGGGGTGGGGTGATGGTGGAAATGTCAATGTCCCAAAGTAATACAACCAAGTGAGAAATGAAATATTCTGAGCTGAGCTTCCTTCTTAAATGAAGGTTTTAAAATTCATGGTTCTTCCCGCCAATCAGAGGGGCAGAAAGTGGTGATTAAATGAAGAACCAGGGATGAGGGGATCTTGCAAAACGGTGTGGTCAGATGCCATCAGTTCTTTCTCTAAGGGTGGATAACATGTTTCATCATGAATACTTTGAGATTGTCTTGGATCACTGCATTGCTGAGCATAGCTAAGTCATTCATAGCTGTTCATCATACGATATTCTCCTGTTTCTACTCACTTCACTTTGTATCAGTTCATGTACGTCTTCCCATGTTTTTTCCGAAATCATCCCTTAATTTCTAATTTTTAGTCACCACAAAAAAGAGCTGCTAGAAATATTTTTGTGCAAATGGGATATTTTCCCTGTTTTGTATCTGTTTGGAATACAGACCTAGTAGTGGTATGCATAGTTTTATAGCCCTTTGAGCATAGTTCCAAATTGCTCTCCCGAATGGTTGGATCAGTTCACAACTTCACCAGCAGTGTATTAGTGTTCCAGTTTTCCCACCAGCCCTACAACATTTATCATTTTCCTTTTCTGTCATGTTAGCCAATCTGATAGGTATGAGATTGTACCTCAGAGTTGTTTAAATGTACATTTCTCTAATCAGTTTTGATTTAGAGCATTTTTAAAATGATTATATGTAGCTTTGATTATTTTGCATGAAAACTTCCTGTTTATATCCTTTGACCACTTATCAATTGAGGAATTACTTCTATTCTTATAAATTTGAGTCAGTTCTCTATATGTTAAAGAAATGAGAGCTTTATCAGTGATACTTGCTTTTGGTTTTGTTTGTGCAAAACCTTTTTTAACTTTATAAAATCAAAATTATCCATTTTACATTTAAGAATTTTCTCGTTTCATCCTAAATTCTTTCATTATTCATAGATCTGACAGGTAAACTATTCCATGCTCTCCTAATTTGCTTCTGCTATCACTTTTTATGTCTAAATCAAAAGAAAACTTTTGTGTAGAATTTTTTTTTGAGAAATTAAGGCGATAAGGAGGAAAAAATAAGGTAAGGAGTTTTAACTATTCAAATGAGAAATTTAACATTGTAAGAAAGGCAAGAAACAGGACTGCAGTGAGAGATTAGATTAATTAGCTTTGATGGTTTAGTCAACTATGAGATATACTTATTTTCTACCCATAGTCAAAAAGAAAAAAAAGATATAATTAAAAATTTGAAAAAAAAACCCATAAATATATGTGCTAGATAATAATACATGTAAAACTTATCTCATAGAGTTGTATCATGTTAGATAATATATGCAAGGCACTTTGCAAACTTTAAGAGATATAAATAGCAACTATTATTTTTATCAACATTTCTAGGAGTGATATATACATATAGTTGAATTTATTACATAGAAGCTATATTCTTGGAAGAATGTCATATAAAATACTAGAGTAGTATAATTGAAACTGCATTGAGTTAGAAGACATGACTTTGAATCTTGTCTCTATAATCTGGTAGCTATATGATAAAGGTCAAGTCGTTTTTTTTCCTCCTCTTTGATCTTCATTGTCTTCCTTCCAAAGTGAGGATAACTCTTGACTGCTTACTTTATAGCATGGTTGGAAGGATTAAATGGGATAATGGATACATCTTAAAGTTTTAGAAACATTTGAATAATTACTCGATAAAGTTTGACTGAATTAAGCCTATGATGAGAAATAGTAATGGGTCTCCACTCAATTTAATAAGCATTTATTAAGCATCTGATATACACAAGGTGATATATTTGTTAGGTGTCACATATATAATAAGAAACAAACAAACAAAAAAAAAACAGTGCCTGATCCCATGGAACTTACATGCTATAGAGAAGTTAGAGTATTCATATAAAGAAATAAATGTAAGGTAATTTGAACAGAAGAAAGAGCACTAAATATATTCCATTGTCCTAGAGGAATGCAATATATACATAGACAGGCACATAGATGATTATTTTACTTTTAGGAGGACAGCAGTGGCTTTCTGTAAGATATGATACCTGATTATTTAAGCTAAATATTTAAGGAAGCTAATAAATCCATGAGAAAAAGGAGAGTTTGGTATGCATTCCAAGTACTGCAAACAACTTCTGCAAAGGCATGAAATATGGAATTCAGATCAGAAAAAAATAGCATGGGACAATTCGAAATTTGTACTTTAAAGGCCCTGCGGAGAAAATGGGTTCTTCAGAGAAAAAAAAAATTGTGGTCTTCCTAAAATGCCCACAAGAAAACCAACACAGATCTAGAACCCTTTAACTAAGCAAAGTTGTCTGTAATGATATTAACAAAATTTCTCCAGAGATGAGAATCTATCTGTATTTTACTTTTTTTTTTTTTTTTTTGGTGAGCGTGAGGCTTAGGGAAAAAAAGAGAGGGTAGAAGAACCTGATTATGACTCAAAAAAATTGAGATTTGTGGCCAAAAGAACTAATTGGTTATGGTTGTGTTTTATGTTTCTTGTGTGTTTCTCAAGTTAATGTAATTCTTCCAAGGTACATTAGACATATTTTTGAATAGAGATTTAGTAGAGTAGGAGTTAGCCTGATTAGAGGCATTCTCTTTAAAACTAAACCACTTTTTAATCTAATTTTTCTATTTTTAGATTTTTAATTCAGTTTATAATTTTATCGTGCTTAGGTCTTCTTTGTGATTTTTAAGGTAGAATATATCATAGCAATGGAGAAGTTACTCCTTCAAGAGCAGCCACATGTGATTCAGAGAAGATTATTGTTTCTCAGGGATGCAAAAGGTACAAACAGAAGAGAAAGGCACAGCTCAAGTGACCTTTTCAGGGAGTGCTATCTTTTAATTATAATTGTGCTCTAGGTAACCTTTTCATTTCCTCTGAAATATTTTTGGTAATAATTTATGAATATGAAAAAAATCTCTTACCACAAGGTGAGAGAAAGATGTTGAAATAGATAATGTGTAGGGTCAAAAGTCCAGGAGAAAAGAATAGACAAAATTTTTACTTTTACATAGGCTTTCAGAATCAATCACTCCCCCTCTTAGATATGTAGACATGATCTGGCATTTGTCTCTTCCAAAAAAGTATTTCATGAAGAGAAACTATTCATCAATATGATTATTTTTCATTTAATGAGTTTGTCTAAATTAACATTTTTGCATTCATTATTATGTAAAACTATGAGTATTGACAAGGGAAGTTTTCTTGTGTGATGGTTCCTATATAAATGAAATCACATAGATAAGGACAGTTGAGTAGTGGGATAGATAGCTAAAATGGGAGGGGTGGGATAGATAGCGAGATGGAAAGGGAGAAGCAAAGGAGCAAGGGAATGGGAAAGAGGGAGAGAAAAAGACAGAGAGAGAGAGCAATTGGAGGGAGGAAGACAGAAGGAGAGGAGGAGAGAAGAGAGGGGAGGTGGAAGAAGGGACAGAGGAAAGAGGAGAGAAGAGAAAGCATTTAATTTGTGTACTAGGAACAGAGCTAAGGGCTAGGAATACAAATACACAAATGCAAACAAGGAAATCAGTCCCCATCCTTAAGGAGTTTACTGAGTGGAGAAGATAAAGAGTAGTTGAAAAGTGTGGTAAGAGAAGGGGAAGAGGGAAGGAGGGGGTGGTTAGAAAGAAGAGGAGGGGAAGTCTAAGAGTGACTATATCAGGCCCCTCATGAAACAGTCCTCCAGGAAGGCAGTCACCAATCAGAAGAGTAAGTCAGGAAGATGTTCATGCCCTCCCTCTAACACATACTGGAGAAATCACTTAACATCTCAGGGCCTAGGTTATCTTCTGCTATACTTACAAGTTGTAAAACAAGTGCCAATGTGCGTTGGTAGAGGGTGTTTTGTTGTTGTTGTTGTTGTTGTTGTTTGTTTGTTTGTTTGTTTTTCCATCTAGAGTTCCCTATATCAATGAAATCATACATGGGGTCATGCCCATGGTCTACCACTCAAGCCAAGACTTGTTTAGTTGGTATTCAAGGATCATCATAATCTGGTACCAAGTTTCCTTTCTAGCCCTATGTCTCATTATTTTCCCAATCCTACCATTCTGCTTTACTGTGGGGAAATTATTATTATCATTATCATCATCATTATAATCATCATCATCATCATCATTATTATTATTATTATTTTAGGAACAACATGACACTTTAAGAAGATAATCAGGCAGTTGTATGCCAATGGATTGGAAGGAAGAAATGCATGAAGCATGGGGGGAAACTATTGCAATATGTATCCCTAAATATACATTTAGGTCTGTTCTTTCATTTATATCAAGTATTCCTCCAAACCACAGTAGAGTGAAGCCTGCTCATGCTGTGCAGTGCTTGTGTGTGTCCTTCCATTACTTAGCAATAATATAAACTGATTAAATTGGAAGGTGTCATAAAGGTCATCATTGATGGCCTCCTCATTTTATAGATGAGAAAACTGAAGTCTACACAGGTGAAATAACTACACTACGCAGCTTCTTAAAGGCGTGGCTGAAACTAGCAAAGAGGTGTTCTCCCTCTCTACAGAGATTGGATAAGTGATAAAATCAGAAGTGAGCCTTAGAACCAAATTTGACATGATGGAGAATCACATATATAAGGACAATTGTGGAGTAGTGGGATAGATAGCTAAAATATTAGGGTAGAGGAAGGGAGACAGAAAGAGAGAGAGAGAGAGAGAGAGAGAGAGAGAGAG
>NW_020954599.1:37117894-37179709 GCF_900497805.2 Vombatus ursinus | reverse complement strand
TGAGAGAGAGAGAGAGAGAGAGAGAGAGAGAGAGAGAGAGAAAGGAGAGAGGAAGAAGAAGAAGAAGAAGAAGTTGAAGTTTTTGAGTAGAGAAAGGAGTGGCATGAGCAAAGAAGAGACAAAAAATAATTGAGTACCTCTCTGAATGAAGAATTGGACAGGGATAGAGTGGAGGTAAGAAGTCCAGTTAGAAGCTTACTCCAATCTTCTAGTACAGCACTGTACTATAATACTCTAGTATGATTACTACCTCAGTAGTCCAAATGAGGATTAAAACAACAACAAGAAGATTTCACATTAAAGCTCTATTCCCAAAGTGGAGAGGACATTGTCCCAAGCTTTGGATTTTTTTGTGCAACCTTTTTCAGAGCTAGTACTGGGAGGATGTAAGTTTTCAGTTCTTCCAAAGTAGTATGATTAAAGAAGAAGTGTGGCCACAGTGCTCTCCTGGCCCATGTTCCACTTTCAACACAGTGAGACAGACCTTTTCAATCAACTTTCTACGTTGCCTTTATCTGGAAAATTGTTTCACTGCATCCATTTTTTTGTTTTGTTTTGGTTTTGGTTCTACAACTCCAGAATTTGTTTTGAGATATTATTTCGATGTTGTTTGGAGGGGACTTTGGAAGGACTTAGGGAAGTCCCTGTATTTACTCAGTCATCTTAGCTCCTCTCAAGTCGATTATAGTACTTTCAACAGACCTATGAAAGCCAGAAAAAAAGAGTCTGGATTCTATCCAGCACCTAACCAAGTAAAGAAATACAACTTTTTCTTTTCTTGTTACTGGATAGCAATAATTGGTTTTCTCAACCCTTAATGGACTTAGGAAGACCTAGTGGACAAACTGAAACCAATCTGTTAAAAAAAATAGTTAATTGTTCTGGGGAAAATGATTCTTGGATAAATAAAAATTTTAAGATAAGGTATTCATGTCCTTGCTTTTATATAATGATGCAATATGAAGATATTTATATATAGCATATAACATCAGATTTTTTGAAATTCCTATGAACTCAGAACAAATGGTTCAATACAAGACTGAAAGGAAAATGTATGATGCATTTCTGTATACAAAGGCAACTGAAATATCTATAATGTCTGCTTTGCTTGTAGACTTGCTCTTGTTGACTTTTCATCTAGCTTTGGAAATGCTCCTGAATTTCCTAATGGGCTTCAAGGCAATGGAGTGGACAACAGTTATGACACTTGATTATTAATGTGGAGATTAGAAATTTTGAGCCTATTTTTCTGCTTCCTCAAAAAGAGGAAGAAGACCAAATCAACCGGTTTTGGAACTGGAAGGGAGTGGTACCCTGATTTCTCCTGGCCTTTTGCCCTTGAGATCCTCAAAAGAGCTGAAACAAGGAATATTTTATTGAAAGGGGATAATTTAAATATATCTAAATCCATAATATTAAACTATATTTTAGATTTTAAAATATGCTAGTGCAGCAATGTAAATTGGAACTGAATTTCTATTAGTTCTTTATTTCTTAAATAAATCATCTATGTAACCTTAGCAGTGAGGTGAGATCTGTAGGGCTGCAAGACTGCCCATAGTAAGCCAAATTATTTCTAAGTTTGTCCATTTCTAAATGGCAAGAAAAACTTCTAGCATATCAAACAATTTTTTAATTTCTTTCACACTAGTTGTTCTATGAAACAAACAAACAAACAAACATGGAAACATGGGTTTTGCAAGAACTGTAAAATAAACTTGTTATTAGTATGTGACCAAACATTTCTCTTTGTGTTTGCCTTTGTTTCTGTCTCTTTCTCTCTGTCTCTCTCTTTTTCTCTATCTGTCTTGTCTCTCTCCATACACACACACACATACACATACACACACACACACACACACACACACACACACACACACCACTCAAATCATTTTCCAAGAGGAAATAAAGGGTGGGATAAGGGCTAATTTCCAAGACAAAAAGCCATTCTCTAATCCCTATGAGGTTAAATTATTCACTTTTTAAAAGATTGTAAACTAAGAATAAAACACATGAAAAATTACATTAGTAAGAATACAAATACAATTTTAAAAAACTCCAAGGTTTTACCTCACAGCTATAAGATTAGTAAAAATAATAAAAGAGGAAAAGTCAATGACAGAGTGGCTGTGGGAAGATAGGTACACTAATATGCTATTGTAGAAGTAATGAATTGATATTATCATTCTGGAAAATAACTTAGAATTATGCCAAGAAGAAAAGCCACTAAATATCTCATACCTTTTAACCTCATGATATAAATAATGGACATTAAAAAAGGAGGTCAAAGAGGGAAAGATAGGTCATACATATACCAAATTATGCATAGCAGGACATTATATGGTAACAAAAAGTGAAAACAAAGTATGTGCCTGTCAGTTGGGAAATAGCTAATCAATTTGTGTTATATGAATATAATGAAACATTATTGTACTATAAGAAAAGAAAAGTATGAAAAGCTGAAAGACACCTATAATGACCTATATTGACTGATAGAGAGTAAAGTAGAGCCAATAAAATGTACAAAATGACTTAAATAATGTAAATGAAAAGTAACACTGAAAGTGAGACAATATCTTGTTAATTCAAATGATAAATCTTGGACACAGAGATGAAATACACTTCCCTTGGCTTGGTAGATGTATGGGATATTACAAATGTAAGATTTTGAATATTGCTGTTCAGTTGTTTCACTCATGTCTGACTCTTCATGACCCCATTTGTTTGTTTTTGTCAAAGACAGGGGAGTGGTTCGCCATTTCTTCTCCAGCTCATTTTACAGATGAGACAAACTGGGATACTTGCCCAGGGTCACATAGCTAGTAAGTGTCTGGGGTCAGATTTGAACTCAGGAAGATAAGTCTTCCTAACCCCAGGCCCAGAACTCTGTCTATTGTGCTACATAGCTGCCCACCAGAATATTGAATACACTGTCAGAAACAGTCCATGTATTAGCTTTTCTTTATATTTTTTGTAGTAAGTGACATTTGAAAGTAGAAATGAGACCTAAAAGTATACAAAAATATATTTAGCCAATATTTAGACATTTCCATCATTATAAACAGGGAGGACCAGCAAGAAGAAAATATAAATAACTCCTCCCTGAGACCTCCAGTCTTTATTTTTTTTTGCTTCTGCCTGTGTGATATCAGCAGTATCACAAATAGTTGTCCATTCAACACCGCAAGTGACCAAATATTGCCAGAAGCTTCAAGCAACTCCTTTGATTATTTTACCAATAAATTCTGAAGATCCAGAAAACATTGATCAAAAGCCTTTAAGGGAAATTTAAAAAAAAGACATCATTGTTAATTACTAAGAATGCATAATGGTAGGAACTTTTATAATACCTGTCATGGTCTGAGGGGTAAATTCTAAGGATACTAGTTGCGCCTCTCAGTAGACTAAACAGACAACAACAAAGAGATCCAGGAAATTCTATACTCAATTGAACAAAAGCAGAGTAGCTCTTTCTGGTAAGACATTAATACTGCTCCTCTGATGGGTCAAAAAAAAAAAAATCATAGACCTGAGTAGACAAAGCTGCTTCCACAAAGTAACAGCTCTGTGCTTCCTACGCACTCCATTCCAATTTAATCAGAACAGGTTCCTTTAAGATCAAGATCAAGCCCAGGAAAGAAAAGGGATTCTCAAGTATGGAATTACAAAGACACAAAGGGAAATGATACCATCATGGAGACAAATAGAAGTTATCTGAAGATATTAATGTGAATACACAGAAGGCATTCACTGACTATCTCAGATTTTTTTTTTAATTTTTTAAAGATATGAGTACAAAAGAGGGAAATGAAGGAAAGAGAGGATGAATACAAAAGCATAAATATCATGCAGGAATACTGTCAGGGGTGCTAAAGTGAATGAGCTAAGGCTGCTGAGGAAAGTTAAGGAAAACAGGATTTGTTTGTTTTGTTTTATAAACTTGGAAAGAGATATATCAAGGAAAGGATAGACTGCTGCTCAGGGAGGATGAGGTGATGATAACTGGCCCTAGAGAGAAGGCAGACCTGCTCAAGTATTATTTTGCTTCTGTTTTCTCTGCCAAGGAAAATAACCTCTAAATGAGAAAGGACAGTACAAAAATGTATAATGGAGACTTGATAGCCAAAATAAGATAGCACCTAGCTACCTGATGATCATCTGACCTAACTGAGCTACATCCTTGGATACTGATAGAATTATAGATTTGATTGTTGAGCCATGGCCCATGATGTTTCAAAGGCCACAGAGAATAGGAAAAATACCACTTAACTGGAGAGAAGGAAATATGGCTTGATGTTAAAAAAAAAAAAAAGGAAGAGAGTCTGAAAAGTTTAAGCCAATGATTTTGATTTCAATTCCTAGTGAAACTTCTCACTTGATTTTTTTAAAGGCATGGTTAGTAATGATCAAAAATGGAAGTTATGATCACCAGGAACTATGTGCCTTCAAAAAATTAACAAAACATGCAAGATTGGCTTTCTTTTTTTATTAGGGTTGCTAAAATGCTAGATCAGGAGAATATAGAAGACGTAGTTAACCGAAGCATTAGCAAAGCATTGGTAAAATATCTCTCATACTATTTTTATGGAATAGGTAGAAATATGAGAGCTAGACAATGGGACAATTGGATGTATTCAGAGTTGTTCAAACAGCCAGACTGCTACTGCCTAAATGTCATCTTTGCTAGAAGTATCCAATAGAGTGCCCCAGGAATCTGTTCTTGGTCATATGCTATTTAACATTTTTATCAATGACTCAGATAAAGGCAGAAATGGCATGCTGGTCAAATTTGCAGAGGAGCAATAGCTAAAATACTGGATAATGGTCAGGATCCATAATTATATTCACAGATCAGAACACTGTGATAAATGTAAAGTTGAAATTCCATCAGGTTAAATATCAGATATTAGGATCACAGACTAAGTGCTAAAAAGGGGTGTTGAAGGACATCCAATATAATCCCTTCTTTTTATCAATGAAGAAACAGATATCTAGATTAATTAATTAATTAATTAACACAGCTCTTAATTTTCAGACGGAATTTGAATTCTAAGTCTTACACTCTACTCTGCAATGTTGTCTCTAAAGTCTTATACTTAGATTTAAAAAAAGTCAAAGTTTTTTTGAAAATAATCTGGGAATTTTAGGGGGTTTATTTCTCAAAATAAGTAAATAGTGTGATATAGCAGTCAAAAGTAAAGTAATACCATTTTAACGTAATGTGATCTTAAGCTACATTAACAAAGGTATAGCTTCCAGTAGTGATCACTGTGCTTTAATCTGCCTTGGTTAGACCACATTCATGTGACGGGGTTTAATTCTTGATGCCATAGTTTAGGAAGGACATTGTTAAGGTGGACAGGTTCTAGAAGAAGACAGTATGATAATGAAGGACCTTGAGTCCATATTATATGATAATAGATATGATAATATGATAATATGATTTATCCTAAAGAAGAAAAGTTAGTGATCTTCATGTATGGGTTGTTAGAAATGATGGATTTCTCATTAGGGGATCTGGGGGACATATTTGAACATTAAAGTGATATAAAGCATAAGATTTAAAAAAAAAGTTAAAGAGGCCAAAAAGTCATTGTTGGCAACGTGGCAGCCTCTCTATTCCTAGCAATTCGAAAATAATAAATAACATTTTCACATTTGTGTTATATTTATATGGTTAAAGCATTTCCACAGGTATGATCTCATTTTGATTATGAGAGCTCTGTGAGGTATATAGAGAAGATAGTTTTGGCCCCATTATACAGATATGAAAACTGAGTCATAGAGAATCTGTTACTTTTAATAATAATAATAATAATAAGTAACTAACATTTATATAGGGCTTACCATATGACAGACACAGTGCTAAGCACTTCCAAAGTCTTATTTCATTTTATCCTTCCAAGAATACAAAGAAGCTAACAGAGCACTAATAGCTATGAGAAGTCTTATTCTGGTGTCAGTATGCTGCAATTTCAACTTGATCCCTTAGGAAAAGAAAATCTAATTCTGGTGGTAAGAATAGAAGTTATAGGTAATATCTGAAAACCACTATGCTGTGCACCTGGAAAGGTATCATCCTAAATATTATCAGGTATACAAAGATGTAAAGATAGGAACAACCTAATGTAGTGAAAAGGATACTGGATCTTGAGTCCCCAGAAATCTGGGTTCAAGTCCTGGCTCTGACACTTTCTGAATAAAAACAAGTCACTTTTCCTCTCTGATCCTCAGTTTCCACATCTCTAAATTAAGGATCATGATGTTTTTTAACACTTCATAGGCTTCTGATGAGGAAAAGACTTTGATGATGACTGTTGTGATAGATATCAAATTGAGGCAATAAAGTTCCCAGCATGTTCCTTTTATTATCAAGGGCAGCATTTCCCCAAAAAAAGGAGTAATTGGCTTCTCAGTAGCCAAAAGATCCTGAATGAGAGCTAACAGGCTTCTTTTATCATCAAAAAGAAGAATATCAAAAGGTCAAGGAAAGCACAAAATCTTGAGTAACACAAGTGTGTCTTCTGATTGGCGAAAATGTAAAAAAAAAATGAACAAAAAACCCTCTACCATCAGATTGATATTAGATTATTTGGACCGCCCTGATGGAAAAACCCTTAGCTACAAATAAGATGTGATTTGGAGAACTGGGCAGCTGCTAGAACAGCTTAGATTGAAAAAACTTGACAAGCAAGTTTCTCTAGAACATGAGTGGTAGGCAAAGTTACAAGGGTAGAGATACATAGCACAAGACAAGAGGGGAGGCAAAAATTCCTAAGAGCAGAACTGTGGCCCAAATGACCTGAGAGTACTTGAGTAACCTTGCAAGGGTAAGGAATTTTGACTCACACAGCAAAGGAGAATATTTTTTTAATTGATTTTCAATTTCACATGGCTTATTAAAATAGTAATAGTGAAGGTTTTTTAATGTCACCCTACCAAGAGCTCATAATACTCTCCAAGCGATGTGTTAAGAAATCAAAATCATCTGGGAATAAGACAAGTTAGACATCATCCTCATCATCTCATTTGCTCTTAAAGTTGTCCAGAAATGCTTTCAGTGTGTCCGCAGAACATGAACATATGTCCCAATACATATGCAATTATTAAAAAAAAATTATTTTATGTTAATAAATCACTGGCAAAACATCCAAAAAATAGTAGAATTATAGGGACTTGAATACCATCAAAGAAAACTGAGAATGAGATTATTTTGTAAAAACAGTAGTAATAAACACGGACCCATCTTCAAGGAGCTGATAGTCTAGTTAGGTAGAACACATATTACAAGTAGGATGTCTAAATGAAAGGAACATAGGAGAATGGGAATCAAGTGGCTTGTATTCACTGAGCTTTGTTACATTGGATAAGTCACTTTATTTTTCAGTCCTTGGTTATAAAAATACATAGACTGTACCAGTTAATTTGTAAGGTCCTATCCAGTTCTAAAATCCTAGGACTCCATGTGTCTCTTTTGACACAAGGTCCCACAGCTAATTTATCAGTGGATTCATGATGTAAATTTGGATCCCAAGCAGTTTCTTTCTGTCTTTGTTAGGTGACTTGCCCAGGGTCACACAGCTAGTAAGTGCCTGAGGTTGGATTTGAGCTCAGGTCCCTCTGACTTCAGGGCAGACATTATATCCACTGTGTCACTTAGCTGCTGCCATTCTCCTCCCACCCCAACCCTGAGCAGTTTCTAGCAATACCTGCTGCATGCATCTGCTGCTCTGTTAGTGAACATTATTCACAACCGTCAGAATAATATAGTGTAAAGGAGCTTACAGTTATATCATGGATCATACATATCCAAAGCAAATATACAAATAATATGCAAACACATATACTGAATTTTTTTGTAAAGCTATTCCTAACCCTCTTCAGTTTGCCATGTTACTGCCCTCAGAAGCCACAGCAAACATTTATGGTTCAGACAATGGACAAATGCTAAAATCAGTGTTATTAGATGAGACAGCTAGTGGTATAGTAGATAGAGTGCTACTCTTGGAGTCAGGAAGACTCGCCTTCCTGAATTCAAATCTGGCCTCAGAAACTTACTAGCTATGTGATCCTGGGCAAGTCACTAAACCCTATTTGCCTCAGTTTCCCTTTCTATAACGTGAATCAGAGAAGAAAATGGCAAACCACTCCAGGATCTTTGCCAAGAAAAGCCCAAAGGGGATGACCAAGGGTCGGGCATGACTGAAAACAACCGTGAACAACAACAATAACAACAGCAAAGTTAGATATTATGAAATGTTTTTGCAATTTTGACATGGAAAATGGAAGAAAAAAAAAACAAGTAAACTTGAAAGATTTAGTTGAAAATACCAAGGTGAGAAATATGAGACAAGTTTGATTATACTTAGGAAAAAAAAAGTTAGCTCTGAAACACCTCTTCAAAATAAAGACTCTGACTACATTACTAAATGCCCCTGATGATAACAAGTAAAATAAAATGTTTTTTTTCCTCTACGATTTCATTTATTGTAATTGCAGGCAATGACAAGTAACAAAGGAGCATAGTTCTTAAAGTCAGAACACCTGAGTTTGAGTCTTTGCTCAGATGTTAGTTTTGTGACTATAAACAAATTGTTCAACCTCAGTTTCTCTATCTGTAAATGAGAACAATAATACATTATTTATATCACAGGGTTATTATGAGGTGAACCATGATAAAATTCAAAGTGCTATTTGAATGAAAGCTATATTTTTATGACTTTAAATATACACAGAGAAGTTATAATGCAAAAGCTTCTGTAACATAAAGTAAATGTAATGTAAAGCTTCTGAGTACAGAGCAGAAGTGAAGATATTTTAATTATGACATATTTTTAGGTTTTCAGTTCAGAAAAATTATATTTCCTTTTTCAGATTTTTTTTGCAGTTAGAATGTGTTGCTATAGAGTGACAAATAGTTACTTTAATTTTGTCTGCTTTGATATATAAAGAATATATTTTTGAGATTGAGACGAGCATGGGGTTTCTCTTCTACAAATAAAATACTATTTATTAAAATAAATGGAATATTGCCAAATAGCATACACTTAATACAGTGCCAAATAATATATGCAAGTAGAGAACTGATCTGGGATTCAGGAAAAACTGGGTTCAAGACCCACTTTTTTATTTTTAGGCAATTGGGGTTAAGTGACTTGCCCAGGGTCACACAACTAATGTCAAGTGTTTGGTCTGAGGCTGGATTTGAACTCAGGTCCTCCTAACTTCAGGGCTGGTGCTCTATCCACTGTGCCACCTAGCTGCCCCTAAGCCCCACTTCTGACACATACTAATTGTTTGGCTCTAAGCAAGTCATTTAACCTTTCACTGTCTCAGACAACTTCCTAATATTTAAACTTTCCTCGCTGGGATTTCTCTATATCAATGATATCATAGATCCAGATAAAAGAAAAACAAAACAAAACAAAGATATTTAATAAAAATCTTACAAATACAATAAATGCTGCTGTAAAATTTGGTACTTTACTCATCCTTTATTAACCTTTTATAATTGTAGTATTATCTCCTATATCTCTGGACTTGTAAGAGTCTTAAGTCTTTGAAATAAGCATAACCTTAATGTAAAATTGGTAAGTATGAAACTGCAGACAAGTAGCTCACAGTTTACTCTTTAGCTATCATTTATCAATAGTCGAAACCTTTTAGTGTCTATTTAATTGAATACCTATGATGCTGCTTTCCATAGCCCCAGATACATATGAAGAGTAGTCATTCTGTGATTTCACACAAAGAACAAGTCTTTGAACATCTTCTCAAGTAAAGAGATGCTGCAGTGACATATGGAGAACTTACATTAATAGTGGTAGGGATAGAAATACTGGATCCATGGAATAAGAGAACCCTCAGGTAAAGAAATACCCTCTATTAAAGTAGGTAGATACGTTTTCCATAACCTAGTCTTAGAAAGTTGCCTAGTCGAATAAAAGGTTTAATTGACTTACGCAGATCACTATGTGTCAGAGGCAGAATTTGAACCCCAGTCTTTCTGGCTTTAAGGTCAGTTCTCTGTTCCCTATATCACAACTACCTTTCCACAGTAATAAGGCTCTAGGTTTTACAAAGTGTTTTTCTTCCAGAAGTATTAAAAAAAAGTGTCAAAGACTCCTATAAGTGTATTTTCTATCTTGCATGGGAAATCACTGACAATTCCCTACTCAGTAATCACAGTGGCACAGCTTATTTTCAAAGAAACCCAAAGTTCATGGCTTGTTATTGACTCTGTAAGCATAGAATTATCAAGCCTAACTGCTGACTGTTCTGCAACACCTATAGTGACAGAAATACTGCTATTGTTTTCTAGTAGTTTTATTTTTTCCCTAGTTACATATAAAAACAATGTTTAATATTCACTTTTAAAACTTTGAGTTCCAAATTCTCTTTCTTCCTCCTTCCCTCCGCATTGAGAAGGCAAGCAATTCCATATAAGTTATACATGCGTCATCATGCAAACCATTTCCATATTAGTCACATTGTGAAAGAAAATATAAACCAAAAAAAAAGAAAAAAAAACCTCAAGAAAAATAAATTTTTTAAAAGTGTGCTTCAATTTGTATTGACACCACCCGTTATTTCTCTGGGGATAGACAGCATTTTTCATCATAAATCCTTCAGAGTTGTCTTGGATCATTCCTTGTATTGGTAAGAATAACTAAATCATTTACAGCTAATCATCTTACAATATTTCTATTACTTTGTACACAGCACAATTCACTTTTCATCAGATCATATAAGTCTCTCTAGGTTTTTCTGAAAGTATCCTACTCATAATTTCTTATAGCACAATAATATGTTTCATCATAATCATTTATAATTTGTTCGGCCATTCCCCATTTGATAGGCATCAGGGGCAGCTAGGTGGTAGAGTGCATAAAGCTCCAGCCTTGGAATCAGAAGAACCTGAGTTCAAATGTGACCTCAGACACATGACACTTACTAGCTGTGTGACCCTGAGCAAATCACTTAACACTGATTGCCTAACCAAGAAAAAAAAAAAACAATTGATAGGCATCCCTTCAATTTCTAATTTTTACTACCAGGAAAGAGTTGCTATAAATATTTTTGTACATATAGTCCTTTTCCTTTTTTGTTGTTTATCTCTTTTGGGATACAGACCTAGTAAAGGTATTGTTAAGTCAAAGTGTATGCATGGTTTTATAGCCCTTTGGGCAAAATTGCTCTACAGAATGATTGTATCAATTCACAACTCCAACAACAGTGCAGTAATGTCTCATTTTTCCACATCCCCTCCAATATCTGCCATTTTCCTTTTCTGTTCTATTAGCCAATTTAATAATTATGAGATAGTACCTCAGAATTGTTTTAATTTATAGTTCTCTAATCAATAATGAGTTAGGGTGTTTTTCCATATGACTATAGATAGCTTTGATTACTTCATCTGAAAATTGTTCATATCTTTTGATCATTTATCAATTGGGGAATGACTCCTATTTTTATAAATTTGATTCAGTTTTCTCTATGTTTGAGAAATAAGACCTTTATCAGAGAAACCTGCTTCTAAATTTCTTTCATAGTTACTATTGCTAATTATATTTCCCTCAATCCTATTCCCCCACCCTAATTATTTTATTCTCTCTCTCCTTGTCCTCTCCTCAACAATGTTTCTGACTATACCCTCTCTCAGGCTGCCCTCCCTTCCATCCACCCTCCCTTCTTACTCCCCTTCCCTTCCTACTTTCCTGTAGGGTAAGATAGATTTCTATACCCAATTGACTGTTTCTCTATTTGAGCCAATTCTGATGAGAGTAAAGTTCACCTACTACCCCTAAACTCCCCCCTCTTCCCCTCTATTGTAAAAGCTTTTTCTTGCCTCTTTTATGTGATATAATTTACCCCACTCTCTTTTCCTTTTATCTCAGTACATTCCTCTCTCTCACCCCTTAATTTTATTTTTTAAGATATCATTCTTTCATATTCAACTCACACCTATGCCCTCTGTCTGTATATACTCCTTCTAACTACCTTACTAATGAGAAAGTTCTTATGAGTTACAAGTATCACCTTCCTATGAAGGAATGTAAACAGTTTAAACTTATTAAGATGTTTACAATTTCCCTTTCCTGTTTACCTTTTTATGCTTCTCTTGAATCTTGTATTTGAAAGTCAAATTTTCTATTCAGCTCTGGTCTTTCCATCAAGAATGCTTAAAAATCCTGTTTCATTGAATGTTCTTTTTTTCCCCTGAAGGATTATACTCAGTTTTGCTGGGTATGTGATTCTTGGTTGTAATCCTAGGTCCTTTGCCTTCTGGAATATAATATCCCAAGTCCTCCAATCCTTTAATGTAGAAGCTGTTAAATCCATTGTTATCCTGACCGTGGCTCCACGATATTTAAATTGTTTCTTTCTTGTTGCTTACAATATTTTTTCCTTGACCTGGGGGCTCTGAAATTTGGTTGTAATATTTGTGGGCATTTTCATTTTGGGCTCTCTTTCAGGAGGTGATCAGTGGATTCTTTCAATTTCTGTTTTACCCTCTGGTATCAGGGCAGTTTTCCTTGATAATGTCTTGAAAGACGATGTCTAGGCTCTTTTTTTTTTTTAATCGAGGCTTTCAGGTAGTCCAATATTTTTAAAATCATCTCTCCTGGACCTGTTTTTCAGGCCAATTGTTTTTCCAGTGAGATATTTCACATTGTCTTCTATTTTTTTAATTCTTTTGCTTTTGTTTTATTGCTGCTTCATTTTTCATAAAGTCATTAGCTTCCATTTGCTCCATTCTAATTTTTTAAAAATTATTTTCTTCAGTGATTTTTTTGTTTCTCCTTTTCCATTTGGCCAATTCCACTTTTTAAGTAGTTTTTTTCTTCAGAGAATTTTTGTGCTTTTTTTTTCCATTTGGTCAATTCTGCTTTTTAATGCATTCTTCTCCTCATTGTTTTTTTTTCTTTTTTTATTAATTTATTTTTATTTATTAACAATCATTTCCATAAGTTTTTGAGTTTTAAATTTTTCTCATCCTCCCTCCTCAACTCCTTCCCTAAGATGGCACACAATCTGATATAGGCTATACATATACATTCCTATTAAACATATTTTCACATTCATGATGTTGTAAGGAAGAATTAGAACCAAAAGGAGGAACCACAAGAAGAAACAAAACAAAACAGAAGAAAAAAAAAGAGCAAATAGTGTGATTTGATCTGCATTCAAACTCCATAGTTCTTTCTTTGGATGTGGATAGCATTTTCCATCATGAGACCTTTGGAGATGTCTTAGATCCTTGCATTGCTGAGAAGGGCTAAGTCTGTCAACATTAGTCATCCCACAACATAGCTGTTACTGTCTACAATGTTCTCCTGGTTCTGCTTACTTCACTCAGCATCAGTCCATGCAAGTCTTTCCAGGTTTTTCTGAAGTCCGCCTGCTCATCATTTTTATAGCACAATAGTACTCCATTACATTCATATACCACAATTTGTTCAGCCATTCCCCAATTGATGGGCATACTCTCAAGTTTCCAATTCTTTGCCACCACAAAAAGAGCTGCTATAAATATTTTTGTACATGTGGGTCCTTTTCCCATTTGTATGATCTCTTTGGGATACAGCCCTGAAAGTGCTATTGCTGGATCAAAGGGTATACACATTTTTACAGACCTTTAAGCATAGTTCCAAATTGCTCTCCAAAATGGTTGTTTTCATTGGCTTTTTGTCCCTCTCTTATCATTTGGGCTAGCCTGCTTTTTAAGGTATTATTATCCTCATTTTTTTTTATGTCTCCTTTACTGGTAACTTCTTTTTCATGATTTTCTTGTATCACTCTCATTTCACTTCCCAATTTTTCCTCTACCTCTCTTACTTGATTTTCAAAATCCTTTTTGACCTCTTCCATGGCCTAAGACCAATTCATATTCTTCTGGGAGGCTTTGGATGTATGAGCTCTGACTTTGTTATCTTCTTAGTGTGTGTTTTGATCTTTCTTGTCACCATAGTAATGTTCTGTGGTCAGAATGCCCTGGTCTGAGAGTGACCACAAGCATTCTTTTCTGCCCTAGAACTCTGAGTGGCAGCAAGTTCTGTGTTCCTCCTGGCCCTGAAACTGCCACCCAGGACTGTGACATGGATCTGAGTATGGGCAAAGAAACAGAATTCTGCCTCAGGGCTAGCAAAGAGACCCCTGTAATCTCCTTCTGATCAGTTGTTCCACCCCCTTCACGTCTGCAGGCTGAGAGCTCTGGAAGTAGCTGCAGCTACTGCCCCCGATTCAGTGACTCCCAAAGCTTTCTCCTGGTTTGCTGGGGCTGTGTCTGCCCAGACACGGCCTGTGAGCTAGACTGTGTGTCACTCTCATTCAGGTGCCACAGACCTTTCCTGCTAACCTAAATTTCCCTTGGCTGGAAAATTATTTCACCCCATCATTTTGTGGGTTCTGCTGCTCGAGGAATTGTTTTGTGGAATTATTTAAAGATATTCAGAAGAGTTTGTGGAAAAGCTCAGGCTAGTTGCTGACCTTTCCTTGCCATCTTGGCTCCTCCCTCCTGCTATTCTTTTCAGCTATTAAGTTATCATTAGAGTTTGGTAAGAATGTTTCTTTCTAATACAACTTTAAAATTATCTAGGGTCAGAACTCTGTGGCTGGGTTTTCAAGCCAGCATAATGTCAAAATTTAGAGAGGCTTTCATCAGCTGCCAGCATATTCTCTTTACAGAGACTATTTAATATATTTTGCATATTAAAACTAATTTAAGAAAAGAACATAAATTGCCCTGTGTCCTTCATATCTGTGCATCAAGTCAGGAGTTTTATGCTTCTTTAATACTTTTTAAAATATATTTTTCTTTTATACTTTTTTAAAAATACTTTCTGACTTCTCTGCATCATCTCTACCACAGAGTTGAAGTGGAAGAAAAGAGAAATGATCAAAACCAAGTTGACACAAATCAGAATATGAAAAATCCTATGAATATTTCTGGCAAATTCATGACAATTTATCAGGGGTTTCTATGCACTTACCCACTTTTGTTTTTCCTTTGGGAGAGAGTGAACAACTTTATTTTTCTGCCATTATACATTGTCTATTATTCCCTTTTTACAAATGAGGAAACTGAAGCAGAAAGAGGTTAAATGATTTGCTCAGGGTCAGCTAGTGTATGAGGTAGAATTTAAACCCAGGTCACCCTGACTCCAGGTCTAGTGATCTAGGCACTGAGTAATCCTGCTACACATTAGTATTATGCATGTATGTATTATGCATCTACATGTATATTGTGTGTATACCCATATATTCAAATATGCCTATCAATATAGACATAGATGCAACATTTATTTGTGGGCAAGTTATTTAACCTCTTTGCAACTCAGTTTGCAACATATGTAACATGAAGAAATTGGACTAGATGACCATAAAGGTCTCTTCCAGCTGTATATCTACAGCTCTACATGGTAGAATTCCTATGAATTTTTGCAGCATTGCATGTTCTTCCTATCTCCCAGTGGAACCTTGTGAATAGAAACTATTACTGGTTTTATATTTGCATCCTTGGGCAGCTAGGTGGCACATTGGAATAGAGTGCCAGCCCTGAAGTCAGGAGGACTCATCTCCTCAGGTTCAAATCTGGCCTCAGTAGCTGTGTGACCCTGGCCAAGTCACTTACCCCTGTTCGCCTCAGTTACCTCATCTATAAAATGAGCTAGAGAAGGAAATGGCAAACCACTCTAGTATCTTTGCCAAGAAAACCCCAAATGGGGTCACACAAATATAGGAACATGACTAAAACAAATGCACAACAAAAACAAAAATTTGTATCCTTAGTATCTTGTGGAGTTCCTAGCACATAGTAGTCATTTAATAAACATATATTGAAGTGAACAATCTAATGTAATGTGGAATAAACTAATGTAACCTGTTCATTTTAAAAATGTGAAAACAAAAATGGAAGTGAAGGAGTTATTCCAAGCCAAGTGAGTATTTAAAGAAGGACCAGAACCCAGGTCAACTTCTACTGCAATGTTCTTCCCAAACTACTCTGCTGCTTCGTTATGATATATATCCTTTTCTATCTATTGCTCTTTGGGGAGAGGCTTCCATGAGACTATAAAAGACACAGCAGTAAAATTTATGAAAGAAAGAATAATGTGTTTGTAAAATACCATAGAAGGAAAGAATCGAGATAAAGGGCAAACCATAACAGAAAACTGTATCTTTTTCCCCCTAATGATATACAAAGGAATGAGAAAATGTCCTTTATAGGGATTACTGAATGTATTTTTGATATTATGTCAGCTGTCATTTTATTTACAGTTTTCCATTGAGTACTCATTCAACTAGATCCATTTGATATTACTTTTAAATCCTACATAGCATTAATAATCATCTTGAAAATGTTTACAAAACAGGTATTTTATTTCACCTATTATTTTTTTCCTCTGGTTAAGATAAATTGCATCTTGTCTTTTGCTCTTCAATTTTCATGACATGAAATGTCATCTACTTGCATAACGAAGAATTTACAGGTTTAGAAAACCACATTTAATTTCTAAAAATTACATTATTTGGTATTTGTATTTAGTGTGTTCTGAATGGTTTAAAATTGTAAAATGATTTCATTTAAGTCAAATTAAATGATTTCTGATCTTTGTGATATTTAATGGTAATTTGCAATATTAATTGTTGGACACAAATGGTGAAGGCATATTGAAGGAATCCTTAATTACTTGAGTATTTGGTTTAAAACAGCTAATTACAATCTATATTTTACTTTCTTGTGAATGAGACCTTGATATTTGATTAAAAATAATTCAATATAAATTACATTTTAGCTCCTCCTTTTCTTTCATATTTCATTTATCATTAGTTCAACAATTTTTATTCATTTCTTACTTTGAAATGCATGTATACCAATGTGTTGTTTGAGACTAAATAGAAAACTTAGCCATCAGGTTATCCCTTACCTCAAGAAGCTTATCATTTTGCAAAGATGCTTGCAATTCCAAAAGTATCTCCCAAATTATTGTTATTGGTAATTATTGTTTTGACTCATCTCCTTTTTCCTTCCCATTTATACCTCTGTTGTCCAAGCCCATTTATGACATATTCAAATTACCTCAGTAGCTTTCTAGCTTATATTTCTGCTTCTATTCTCTTCCCACCTCCATTTTTTGTGTACTGCATATTACTTACAGGCTAATCTTCCTGAAAGAAAATTTAAAGAACATCCGTTTACAAATGTTAGATGTAGAAATTTGGAACTCAAAGCAGCACTGAATTATATAGATGACAGATTGGTGAGCTTGACCTTTATTTCCACATAATTCTAAAACATAATGATAAATATATAGCTTTTTAATATTCTGAACTACAGTAAATAGAAAAGAATGTAGTAATCATTAGTAGCCAGGTTGTACTCATTAAGAATATCACGTCAAGGAGGGCGGAGCCAAGATGGAGGAATAAAAACAGGCTCTCGCTAGAACTCTCCCCCTAACTCTTCCAAATACTTGTAAAAATGGCTCTAAACAAATTCTAGAGCAGCAGAACTCACAAAAAGACAGAGTGAAACAAATTTCCAGCCCAAGACAATCTGGATGGTCTATGAGAAGAGTCTGTTGCACCAGGCTGAGAGAGGAGCACAATTCAGCATGGGCCGTGCCTAGAAAGACCAGGGCCCAGCAAACCTGGAGTAGGCCTTAGGAGACTGAATCAAGGGGCACTGTGGTGGTTTCCAGATTTCTCAACCCACAAACACCAAAGACAACTTAGAAGAACAATGGGAAAGGTCTATCGGACCTGGGTGAGAGAGGAGCACAGTCCAGTCCTGTTCCCAGCCCAGCCCCAGGGAAGCAGGCACAGTGGCAGTGGCTGCTTCTGGAGCTCTCAGGCCACAGACAGTAGGGGGCTCAAGTGGGTGACCGGGGTGGGGGGGATTGCAGTGATCTCTTTGCTGGTGCTGAGTCAGGATTCTTTTGCTCTGCCTATGCTTGGATCTGGGTCTCAGTCCTGGGTGGCAGTCCAGGGGCAAGGAGGAGCATCGGTATGGCAGAGCTTGTGGCATCAGTGCAGAGAGAACCCTCCTCTCATTTCCAGGGCAGAAAAGAGTGCTTGTGGTCACTCACAGACCACAGCAAAAGCCAGGAGAGGAGTAAACACCTCTCCTTAGAATATGCCACCTTGAAAGAATTAAAAACATACAGGTCTCTAGAAGTACCTCTGAAAACAGCTACACATAAGCCCTGAAACTTGAGACAGTACATCCTCCACACTGGAAGCAGAGCCCTACCTTAACAAAAAGTTAAAAAGTCAAGTGGCTGGCTGGGAAGATGAGCAAACAGAGGGAAAAAAAAACAGACTAGAGAATCTTACTTTGGTGAAAAGGGAGATCAAAACACACAACCAGAAGAAGCCAACAAAGCCAAAGCTCCTACATCCAAAGCCTCCAAGAAAAACATGAATTGGTCTCAAACCACAGAAGAGCACAAAAAGGATTTTGAAAATTGAGTAAGACAAGTAGAGGAAAAATTGGGGAGAGAAATGATAGGGATGCAAGAAAATCATGAAAAACGAGTCAACAGCTTACTGAAGGACACCCAAAAAATGCTAAAGAAAATAACACTGTAAAAAAATAGACAACAAAAAACGTCAAAAGAGGCCCAAAAAGCCAATGAGGAGAATGCCTTAAAAAGCAGAACTGGTCAAATGGAAAAGGAGGTTCAAAAGTTCACTGAGGAAAATATTCCTTAAAAATTAAAATGGAGCAAATGGAAGCTAATGACTCTATGAGAAATCAAGAAATTATAAAACAAAACCAAAAGAATGAAAAAATAGAAGACAATGTGAAATAACTCATTGGAAAAAACAACTGACCTGGAAAATAGATCCAGGAGAGATAACTTAAAAATTATTGGATTACCTGAAAGCTAAGATCAAAAAAGAGCCTAGACATCATCTTTCAAAAAATTATCAAGGAAGAGTGCCCTGATATTCTAGAACCAGAGGGTAAAATAGAAATTGAAAGAATCCCCCAATCACCTCATGAAAGAGATCCTCAAAGGAAAACTCTCAGGAATAGTATAGCCAAATTCCAGAGTTCTCAGGTCAAGGAGAAAATAATGCAAGCAGCCAGAAAGGAATAATTCAAGTATTGTGGAAACACAGTCAGGATAACACAAGATTTAGCAGCTTCTACATTAAGGGATCTGAGGGCTTGGAATATGATATTCCAGATGTCAAAGGAGCTAAGATTAAAACCAAGAATCACCTATCCAGCAAAACTGCATGTAATCAATGAGGGGAAAAAATCAGCATTCAATTATAAGAGGAATTTAATGCATCCTTGAGAAGCCAGGGCTAAATAAAAAACTAACTTTCAAATACAAGACTAGAGAAGCATGAAAAGGTAAACAGGGAAGAGAAATCGTAAGGGACTTATTAAAGTTGAACTGTTTACATTCTTACATAGAAAGATGGTATTTGTAACTCTTGAGACCTTTCTCATTATTAGGGTAGTTGGAGGAAATATATATAGATAGAGGGCACAGAGTGAGTTGAATACAAAGAGATGATATCTAAAAAAGAAAATTTAAGGGGTGAGATAGGAATGTACTGGGAGAAGGAGAAAGGAAGAGGCAGACTGGGGTAAATTATCTCACATAAAAAAGGCAAGAAAAATATCTTTACCTTGGCGGGGAAGAGCGGGGAGATGAGAAGAAATGAATGAACTTATTTTGTTAAGGAAGGAATAACATATCTTACCCTACAGGAAAGTAGGGGGGAAGGAGATAAGAGAAGGAGGGCAGATTGGGGAAGGGGGTAATAAGAAGCAAACAATTTTGAGGAGGGGCAGGTACAAACGAAAGAATAGAATAAATGGAGGTTGGGATAGGATAGAGGGAAATATAGTTAGTCTTTCACACATGATGATTATGGAAGTGTTTTGCATGAACAATTTCATATGTATAGCCCATGTCAAATTGTTGCCTTCTCAATGAGGGTCATTGGGGAGGCAGGAGGGGAAAGAATTTGGAACTCAAAGTTTTAGAAACGAATGTTAGAAATTGTTTCAGTATGCAACTGGGAAATAAGATACAAAGGCAAAGGGGTATAAAATCTATCTTACCCTATAGGAAAACAGAAGGGGAAGGGGATAATATAAAGGGAGGGTTATAGAAAGGAGAACAGATTCGGTAAAGGAGGAATCAGAATACAGGCTGCCATGGGATGCGGGGAAGAGAGGGATAGGGAAAAAAATTTGGAACTCAAAATCTTGTGGGAATAAATGTTGAAAACTAAAAATAAATTGGAAAAAAAAAGATAATATCTTGCCAAGAAGGGCAGAGCCAAGATGGTGGGTTAGGGGCAACAACCCAGCCAGACTCTCCTAATATTCCCCTCCAAAGAACTTTAAAATAATGCATTGACTTGAATTTTGGAGTAACAGAGCCAATAAAAGTCAGGTTGATGCATGTTTTTCCAGCCTAAAACTACTTAGGAACTTGGCAGAAGAGGTCTGTGACACTCTGGTGGGGCCTGGCCCAGAGCACGTGCTGTGGTGGCAGCATCAACTGTAGGCCTTATAGGTGGCTGTGATAGCAGCAGCAGCTTCAGCAGTTCTCAGCCCAGACGTGGTAAGAAGATTGGACAACTGGCAAGAAATAGATTACAAAGGACCTTTTGCTGGCACTGCACACAGCTGTTGCTGATTGGCAACTCTATTGCCTATATGCAGTTCTGGGTCACAATTTCAAGAAGAGTTGCACTTGTCAGTCACCAGGGAGCAGAGGCCTTGGTCACGAAGGTTCACTAGCACTTGTGATTGTAGGAGAGCAGGGGACCTGGTCACAATTCCAGGGCTAAAAAGAGCATTAGTATTTGTATCGACAGAGGAGTTATGACCTTACCTGGGTAAAGTCCAGAGTCTCAACCAGGAGAGCAGTGACCACACCTCTCCCCAGATCACACCGTCTTAGAAGCACTGAAAACTTGTACATCCCCAGAACTAGCTCTGAAAATAGGAACATTAAAAAGCTTAAAGCTAGGGACATGCTTTCCCAGGGCCAGGTGAACAGAACCCAACTTTAGCATAAAGTTCAAAGTCAAGAAATATGCTGGGAAAGTTAGCAAATAATTAAAAAAAAAACATCTATAAATAGCTACTTTGGTGGCAGCTTGGGAAAAGAGAAACAAAAAAATACTGAAGAAAATATGTTAAACCAACAACAACAACAGAACTGGCCAAACACTAAAAGTAACAAACAAAAAAACCAAAACTGCTCAAAAAGCACAATAAGCCAAATGGAAAAGGAGGTACAAAAATTCACTATAGAAATGAGCTCTTTAAAAAGAACTGGTCAAATGGAAAAAGAGGCCCAAAAGCTCACTGAAGAAAATAATTTCTTAAAAATTAGAATTCAGGGGCAGCTAGGTGGCGCAGTGGATGGAGCACCAGCCCTGAAGTCAGGAGGACCTGAGTTCAAATCCTGCCTCAGACCAAACACTTGACACTTACTAGCTGTGTGACCCTGGGCAAGTCATTTAACCCCAATTGCCTAAAAATAATAAACAAAAAAAAACAAGAAAAATTAGAATTCAGACACTGGAAGCTAATGACTTAATGAGATATTAAGAGACAATGAAACAAAATTTAAAAAAAAATTTTTAAAAAGAAATGATGCACTATCCCATTAGAAATATATAACTGGCCTATAAAATCATAAATTTCAAAGGCTAATTACAAGGGACTCAATAAGAACAGCTTGTTTACTTTTTGTATGAAAAAATGTAAATTGTATGTCTAAGATGGTTATTAGTAAATGGGTAGTTTGAAAGAAAGATTGGGGTAGAGCTGAGCATGATGTGATACTAAAAGGTAAATCATTTAGGAAAAGATAAAAAGAGTAATTATCTTATACAAATTAGGTATGAGAAGAAGAATTGACACAGAGAAATTAGATGGGGGAGGAGGGCTGGTAGTTTTGGAACCGTACTCTCATCGGGAATGGGTTAAAGAGAGAAATATATATAGGCATAAAATTCTTCTAAATTCAGAAAGAAATAAAAGGCTAAGGGGTTAGGGAGGGAGGAGAGGATAAGGGAGCTATCTTTGGTGAAGGATAGGTTAAGTATTAGGAGGTCAATGTCATGGGTAAAAGTAAAGTACAGGAGTCAGGAAAGATAGGAAATAAGAGATACACAGAAACATAAAATAAAGTTCAGGAGTAGAACTTATTAGGGAAAAAAAGCAGGGGTAGCAATCATGATCTCAGACAAAGTTAAAACTAAAACAAATTTAATCAAAAGAGAAAAAAATAAACTATACTATATAGTAATATTAATCAATATTGTTTTATACTATTTAAAATAACTAGACAGTATAAGGTTAGAATATTGCTGTGGTGTAGGAAATGATGAGTTGGTGGATTTAGAAAAAAATATGGAATAACATGGACTTATGAAGGCAGATGTTATCCACCTTTAGAGAAACAAAGCAAAAACAAGTATAGTATGGCCTTACATAGATGAATATAAATGTATATGTGTATATATGTGTATGGTTATAAATATCTATGTATATGCATGTAAGTGTATGTATGGGTATATGTATTTTTGTGTGTAGAGATTTTTGTGCATGTGTGTATGTGTGTGTATATACATATATACAGAGAGAGAGCGTGTGTGTGTGTGTGTGTTTACATGCTTACATGTAGCCTTGCAGGTAGGGAAGGAAGGGGGGAGAAAAGAACAGAGTAAAAAGTGCACAGCAGAGAACAAAAAAAAAAACAAAAAAAAAACAAGGAAGCAAAGGTGGACAGCTCAGAACAAAATGAGTAGCATTTTTTATATAGGCTTTATTGAAATGGAAATGTATTGCTGTATATTTTGAATTCTCTCTTGTATTCTGCGCACATAGCAATGTTTTTTTTTCCTTTTTTTCATTTTGTATTAAAGTTTTAGTGTTTAAGTTTACAATAGGTTTCTTTTTCTTATTGTGTATTTAAGTTTAAAATAAATTGATAAAAAAAGAAGACAAAAGCTAGCCAAAAAGCTAGTTTTTCAGAAAGCTAGTTTTTTTTCCAGAAATTTGTATAACTATGCAAAAGTAGACTTTAATTTTAACTTTAAGTTCAAAAAATACTTTTCACCAAGAAAAACAAATTGAGAGCATTGAATAGGAATGCCCTGACCAAAGAATGAAATTCCAAATGAAATTTATTGAAATATTTGTTGTACTGGAAAAAAAATTATTTTACATGGACTTTGCATTCATAATATTAAAGAAAACCACTTTTATAAACAATAGAGTGTGAAACACGACTGAATACCTATTAATTTCATAAAGGAAGACAAGTTATAAAAGATTCATGTGTCTTATATGTTTTTGCATGATGAAAAGGAAAGTTTTACATCTTAATGTGGCACCAAATTTATATAAACATAAATTCATTTCCTGTGAAACTTACTTCTGTCTACTGGAGCAATAATGTAAAAGGTTTATGTTAATATAGTTGTCCAAGTACTATGGTATTCCTTTAATACTAACAAACCATCATTTAAATCCAGTTGATCACATTTACCAGTATTTTGAAGACTAAAATCAGACTAATTCTCTTAGTACTGAAACCAGTAATGGCATAGATCATTCCACATACAGTATAATGAGTATACTTTTTCAGAAAGAAAAATCCAGATAGCCATTTGCTATCAAGTTGATATTTTTTAAGTTTCCATGGATCTGTAGCATATGTCCTTCATATAAATTAATGAGAATAATTTTAATTGAAACTATGTGATTTCAAGAAATCATTCTTCTGAAAGAGAGAAAGTCATAGAGAGGGTCATTTGTTCAGAATAACTCGGAAATTAACCCAGAATCCTTAGTTAAATATAGAAATCTACCTCTATGTAAACTTCCTACTTTGCAATATTTCTAACTTGGAAAGTGCATATCCAATTAACTATTGCCTGGAAGGCTTTTTTGCTTGTATCTCTGGAGGTAGAGGTCAAATAAAGGAGTTAATTGGAGATTTCATAGTAGAATTTTAGGACAAATTGAAGTTTGGCTTTCAGAAATTTGATTTGATTTAGATATGCTGCGAAGTGGCTTAGGTTCTATTATGTCAGATAACTAAATTTAAAAGAGTTGATTAGAGATGAAAAAATTGCTAAGTGCTAAGAGATGAAATAGATAGTTTACTTATCCAGTTGTAACTGGCATCTCAATATGATCATTATTAGTGCTGTTCATGATGTCACAAACCAAAATGACATGATAACAAGGTTGGGTTTTTCCTCAAAGTCAGTTGACCATTCCAATGAAGTCATTTCAACTACAAGCAAACTATTAACTCTGTCCCACTATGTTGTTCAGTTACAGGCTAGCTTTTTAAAAGATAACTTATGAATATCTTAAGACAATGTGTGGTCTTAAATAATTTATAACCAATAGCTTTCTTCTCACTCCAACAGAATTGACCACAAGAACTCTTGTAGCACAAAGGGATGGTAGAAGTTCACTTGCTTCCTCTCCCTTCCATAATTCTTCCCTAAGCCAACAAAAAAAAATTTTTTTTTTTGAGAACTTGTTAAAGGCAGATTTCAAATCTCAGACTTAGAAGTGACTTCTGTGGATAGCTAATTTGACCCTGTCCAGAATCTATTCTGGTAACATTCAACTCAGTTAAATTCAAGATACATTAATTTCCAATAAAATTCAAAGTTCTATCCTGGGTGTTTGGGAGACAAAGACAAAGGGGAAAAAGTAGCCCCAGCATTCAAGAAACAAAGATATGAGTAAAGGGGTAGATGAATTGGGAGGAGTGGAGAATATAAGCTATATCTTCATCAAATGCTAAGCCATTCTCTTAAAGAACACCAGAGATGAGAAACACACTACCTCCAATTTTGGACAACATAATTCTATCAAAATATTATCATTAACTGTAGCTAAAATTTACCTCCACAGTATCTCTGGAATTTTGCTATCTGGTTTCAAGAAGAACAAAACTTTCTTTGATGTGATAGCCCTTCATATATTTGTAGAAAGCTATCTCCTTGTTGGACAGAATGAAAAATATAAGATAAAATGGAATGGTGGAGGGAATGCTGGTTTTGGAGTTAAAAAGTCAGGTTTGATTCAAAACTCAGATACTTCCTAAGCCCTATGATTACAGGCAAATTATTTAATGTCCTTTTGTCTCAGTTTCCTCAACTGCAAAATAGGGGTGGTTAGTGGAATTTAGCACCAATGAAGAAGAAATTAAAGCAATTATTTTGAACTTTTTTGCCTCATTTTCTGCCAAAAATATAATACCGTAAGTGAAATGGATAAATATTTACAAAAGTATAAATTGCCTAGATTTACAGAAGAAATAAAATACTTAATCCCATTTTAGAAAACAAAATCCTTATGACAATTGAATTTTACCAAAATATTAAAGAACAATTAATTCCAATTCCATATAAACTATTTGGAAAAAAAAAAGGCAAAAATGGATTCCTGTGAAATTCTTTTTATGAACCAAATATGGTATTTATATCTAAACCAGAAAGAGCAAAAACAGAGAAGCATATGAGACCAATTTCCCTAATGAATATTGATACGAAAAGGCTTAAATACTAGTAAAGAGATTAAAGCAATATATGGCAAAAGTCACAAACTATAACCAGGTAGGCTTTCCATTTGAAAGGCAGGTTTTTTTCAATATTAGTTAAACTATCAGCATAATTAACGATATCAACAACAAAAACAACAATAATCGTGATTATCCCAAAAGATGCAGAAAAGGCTTTTGACAAAATACAATACCCATTCTGATTAAAAACAATAGAAATCAAAGGAATAAATAGAGCTTTCCTTAAAATGATAAATAGTATCTATCTAAAACCATAAGCAAGCATTATCTGTAATGGGGATAAGATAGAAGTCTTCCTAATAAGATGAGGGATGAAGAAAGGATGCCCATTATCACCACTATTATTCAATACTATACTGGAAAATGCTACCTACAGCAAAGAGAGAAGAAAATAAATTGCAAGAATTAGAATAGGCAATGAAGAAACAAAATTTTTATTCTTTGCAGATGATATGATGATATACTTTGAGAATCCTAGAGAATCAACTGAAAACTAGTTAAAATAATGAACAATGTTAGCAAAGTTTTGGGATATAAAATAAACCCAGATATATCATCAAGATTTCTATGTATATATATTATGAGCAGGAAGAGATAGAAAGAGAAATTTAATTTAAAATAACTGTAGACAACATAAAACACTTGAGAGTCTGCCTGCCAAGTGACAGATGTAGAACAATAAGAATACATTTACAAAACACTTTTCACACAAATAAAGTCAGATCTAAATACTTAGAAAAATATTAATTGCTCATGGGTAGCTTGAGCCAATGTAATAAAAATGATGATTGTACCTAAATTAATTTACACATTCAATACTATAACAATAAAATTCACAAATAATTATTTTATAGGACCAGAAAAATAACAAAATTCATCTGGAATAAGAAAATGTCAAGAATATGAAGTGAATTAATGAAAAAAAAATGTGAAGGGAAGTAGCCTACCCATGCTAGATCTTAACTGTATTAGTAGTAATCACAAAAGCAATCTGGCAATGGCTAAGAAATGGAGTGGTGGATCAGTGGAATGGAATATGTACACAATACACAGTAGGAAATGGCCATAGTAATTTAGCATCTAATAAATGTAGAAATCCAAATTTGGGAATAAGAGATCACTATTTGCCAAAAAATTTTGGAAAAACAGCAAAGTAGTTTGGTAAAACCTAGGTATAGATGAATAATTTATACCACATACCAAGATAAGTTTGAAATGGGTATAAAGAGTTATAGCATAAGCAAATTATGGGAGCATAGAATAGTTAACCTGTCAGGTCTATGGATGAGGAATGAATTTAGGAACAAACAAGCACAGAGAGCTTATGGGATATAAAATGGATAATTTTGAGTATGTTAAATTAAAAACAGTTTTCACAATCAAAACCAATGCAGCCAAAATTAGAAGCAAAGCAGAAAACTAAGGGGAAAAAACTTACAGCAAGTTTCTCTGTTAAAGCCTTCTTTTCTTAAATATATAGAGAACTGAATCAAATTTATAAAAAATAATACAAGTCATTCCCCAATTGGACAATAGTCAAAAGATATGGACAGGCAATTTTTAGACCACTAAATCAGTTATCCATAATCTTATGAAAAATGCTCTATGTCATTATTGATTAGAAAAATGAAAATTGAAACAGCTCAGAGGTACCACCTCAAAACTATCAGATTGACTAAAATGACAGAAAATGAAAATGATAAAAGTTGGAAGGGACATGGAATAATGGGCACACTAAGACACTGCTGGTGGAGTTTTAAACTGATCGAACCATTCTGGGGAGCAATTTGGAACTATGCCTGAAGGCTATAAAACAGTGCATATCATTCAACGTAGCAATACTACTGGTAGGTCTGCAACCCAAAGAGGAAAAAAAAAGAAAAAGAAAAAAGGACCTATATGTACAAAAATATTTATAGCACTTTTTTGTGGCAAAGAATTGGGAAAATTAGGGGATAACTATCAAATGGGGAATGACTGAACAAGTTGTGGTATATGATTGTAATAGAATGCTACTGTGCTTTAAGAAATGTCAAGCAGGATGCTTTCAGAAAAATTTGTAAAGACTTACATGAAGTGAAATTAGCTGAATGAGGAGAAAACTGTACACAGTAACACCAATATTGTAAGATGATCAACTGTGAATGACTTAGCAATTCTCAGAAATACAATGATCTAAGATAGGGGTGGAGATTCTAGATTCTTAAGTGCAGCCTTTTGACTGATTAGAACTGATTAGACTGATTAGGATTTGCACTTAAGGATCTAGAAGCCACTTGGGGCCTCAAGGCCCCCACCCCAATAGTTTTCCACCCCGGATAGAAGACAATTCCAAAGGACTTGTGATTTAAAAAGCTATTTACCTCCGAAGAAGGAACTGATGGATTCTGAATGCAGTTTGAAGCATACATTTTTTAAATATTTTTTCTTGTTTTTTTGTCTGTTTTCTTTCACCATATGACTAATATGAATATAGGTTTTTCATGATTGCACATGTGTAACCTTTATCAAATTCCTTGCCTTTTAAATGCGGAGGAGAGGGAAGGCAGGATAGAATTTGGAATTGAACATGTTTTTAAAAAAATTAATGTTAAAACTTTTGAATATGTAATGAAAAAAATATTCTCTGAATTGAGCATGGCATTACCGATTTGGTTTGACCAGGAAAGAGTCCATCAAAGTGATGAATACACACTCCTAGGGCAGTTTATAAGAGACTGCTCTCCAATATATTATTGGATATTTAATAATTACTCTTTAAATACAGTCATTCAAGCAGCAATCAGTTCTAAATGTCATGTACCCCTTTGGTCTGATGAAGCTTATTGACACTTCAGAAAAGTGTTCTAAAGGCACAAAATTAAATATATAGATTTAAAAAGGAAACCAATTAAATTATTGACCAAAATTTTTAAAATTCATGGGCTTCAAGTTAAGATGCCCAGACCTAACTTTACTATTTTCTAGCCCACATCTCTTCATAAGTTCATAAAAACCACATGAGAGACTTGTCAAATGCTTTGCTCAAATTTAATTAAAGTATGCATAAAAATTTTAGAGGGAGGTTTCTGGGATGATGGCAAAGTAGGTCAGAAGATTCCAAGCTCTCCATATTTCCCCCACAAACAAGGAAAAACATAGCTCCTCACAACAAATGTAGGGAGCTAAAAATAAACAAGAGTAGGGGCACAACAGTGGTCCTCTCCTGACTATGGGAGGAGTATGGAAGAAAAATCCCAGGACCAAGGTTTGATCCCTGTGAAGTGTAAACACCTCCAGGCTAGTTCCTCTGAAACAGCAAGCAGTAAGCCCTAGGGCTAGCTGGACTGGGAGATAGCCTCAGCCACCATCACAGGAATGGTCACCTCCTGGACAGTGCAGAGTGGCAGAAGATTGAGGGAACCTCTGCTGATAATGGACACCTGGCCCAGATGTGCTGCCAAGATGCAGCCCTGGACTAGATGAACCAACATATGTCCAGTGAGTGCAGAAGCAGTGGGGTGGGGATGCCACTTGCTGTGGACACTTACAGTAGAACAGAGTTCTTGGTTTTGGTTCCAGGCCAGAGTGGAGAACTGAAGGAAGACATGAGGCTAAAGGCACCATCTCCAGGACTAAAGGTGATTACAAGAAGTTGACATAAATATATATTTTTAAAAGAACAGACAAAGGAGAAAGAACCTAATCATAGAAAGTTACTATGAGAATAGAGAAGACCAAGGTTCATCTTCAGAGGCGGATATTGAAGGGGAAAAAAAGCTTACCCCCACAGAATAATATCAAATGGTCACCTGCCCAAAAAGAATTTATAGAAAAACTTTTGAAAAGACTTTAAAAGTCAAATGAGAAAGATTGAGGAAAAAATATTTAAAAAAGAACAATCCAAGAAAAACAAGAAGAGTATGAAAAGAAGGTCAACAAAGTAGAAAAGGAGATCTAGAATCTCAAGGACAAAATTCAGTCCTTAAAATTAAAATTGGGCAATGGGAAGACAGTAAAGTTATAAGAGACCAAGAAATAAAAAAACAAAGTATAAAGAATGAAAAAATAGAGGAGAATGTGAAACATCTCATAAGAAAAACAACTATCTGGAGAACAGATCCAGAAGAGAAAACATAAGAATAACTGGACTACCTGAAAGCTACAATCAAAAAAATCTTCATACAATAACGTAAGAAATAAGTAAAGAAAATTGTCCTGAATTATTAGAACAAGAGGGGGAGGAAATGGAAAAAATCCACCAATCATCACCTGAAACAGCCCCTATGAGAAAAACCTATAGGAATACCATAGCTCAGTTCTGAAACCTCCATGTCAAAGAGAAAATATTATGAGCAAGAAGAAAAAAATAATTCAAGTATGGTCGAGCCACAATTAGAATCATACAAGACCTAGAGCAGCTACACTAAAATAACACAGGTCTTGGAACATTACATATCAAAGAGCAAAGTACTGGGGTTGCAGCTGAACATAAACCCAGTAAAGTTAAGCATAATACTGAATGAAAAGAAAAATGGATATCCAAAGAATTGCCAGACTTTCAGGATTTTGTTGCAAAAAGACCTGAAATCAATATAAAATTTGACATACAAGACCCAAGAGAAATATGAAGTAAACATCAAAGACTAATTATAAGGGACTCAGTAAGGACAGGCTATTTACTTTTTTTGTTTGGTTTGTTTTGGTTTTGGTTTTGGTTTTGGTTTTTTTTTGCTTAGGCAATGGGGTTAAGTGACTTTCCCAGAGTCACACAGCTAGTAAGTGTCAAGTGTCTGAGGATGGATTTGAACTCAGGTCCTCCTAACTCCAGGGCCAGTGTTCTATCTGCCACAACACCTTGCTGCTCCAGGCTGTTTACTTTTTATATGAGGAAATGTAAACTGTATGTCTAAGATTGTAATTAGTAACTGGGTAATTCAAAAGAAAGATTGGGGTAGAGCTGAGTATGATGTGATGCTAAAAAGTAATACTATCTACGTAAAGGTGAAAAGAGTAAATATCTTACACAAATGAGGTAAGAGAGGAAGAATTGATACAGAGGAATTAGATGGTAGTTCTGGATCCCTGCACTCATGAGGAATAGGGTAAAGAGGCAACAATGTATATAATATTCAAAAAGAAGGAAAGAAGGCAATGCAGATAGGGAGGAGAGACAAAATATGGAAGGGACTTTTAAAGGAAACCCTAGTCACATCAGATGTGAGTTCAAGAGAGAACGATAAAATAAGCAAAATAAAAACAATAAAGATATATAAAATAAACAATAAAACATTAAAATAAAATAAAAATCTTATAATTTGATAAAGAAATAAAAGAGTGAGGGAATGGGATAAGGTGGGGTATAGAAGGATGTCTAAATTAAGGGGAATGGGATAAAGAGAATAACATATATTTGGAGGGCTATAAAAATCTTCTAAATTCAGATAGCAACAAGATGTAAGGGGGGAGAGTCAGAGGGGAAAGAGTCAAGAAGGGGTCTTTGGAGAGTGGGTAGGTTAAGTAATAGGAGGGCAAGGAAGCAGGTAGAAGTAAAGGGTCAGGAGGGACAGGAAATAAGAGATACACACAACCATAAAATAAAGATCAGGAGTAAAATTTGTTATGAAAAAAACCAGGATAATAATCATGATCTCAGACAAAGTTAAAGCTAAAATAGATTTAATCAAAAGAGAAAAATAGGGATACTAAACTAAATGTCAGCCATATTAATCAATATTGTCTTAGGCTACTTAAAAAAAAAAACTAGATAGTATGCTGTGGTGTAGAAAATGATGAGTTGTTGGACTTAGAAAAATATGGAAAGACTTGGACTTATCAAGTAAGATGTTATTCACCCTTAGAGAAACAGAGGACAAAAAAGTATAGTATGGTCTTACATAGATGCATGTGAATGTATGTATCTATGTATGAGTATGTTTCTAGATTTCTAAGTATATATATTTATGTGTGTGTATGTAAGTGCATATGTATGCATGCATGTATATATATGTGTGTGTGTGCATAGGTCTGTATATATGTTTATGTGTATGTGTGTATATATGTATGTATATGTATATATGTATACTTGTGTGCGTGGGCATCTCCATGCTTAATTGTAGCCTTCTTTGGGGTGAGGGAGGAAAGGGAGAAAAATAACAAAGTAAAAAGTGCCCAGCAGAGAACAAAAGAAAACTTAACAAGGAAGCAAAGAAATGAGGAACAGTTCTGAACACAACGTGTAGTATTTATTATATAGGCTTTTTTGAAGTGGAAATTTATTGCTGTACATTCTGCCGTGCACATGGCAATGCTTTTTTTCTTTTCTTATTTTGTATTTAAGTTTTAGTATTTAAGTTTATTGTCTGTTTAAAATAAATTTAAAAATTATATTATCAGTCTAGTAACCTTGTATATATTAAAATTAAAAGTATGACATAATACTTCCTTTTCTAGCTGTTTTCTAACATTCATTTGGTATTAATGTTCTAGATTTTTTAAACCTGAAATCAAAATCAAGTTCACTGGCCTCTAGCATTTATATTCTACTCTAAAAGGAGGATCAACATTTTATCATCTCCAATCTTACAACACCTCTCCTAATTCATTTTATAAGCATTTTATATCCCTTTACTGTTTGGCCAATTAAAAATACAAAAAAAAATCACTCAGAACAATTATCCATAGTCTAGTAATGAAAATTCCCATATTGGTCATGTCCAAAATAGTATATCTTATTTTGCAGTTTAATTCCATTACAATTTTGTAAGGCGGTGAGTGATGAATTGCATTTTTAATCCTCCTGACTTCTGTACCTCTCCTGTTCTGCATAAATTTTAAGACACCAGATTTCAATCTCATATTAGCCATTTTTTCCTGTCCTTCTCAATCTAAAGATTATCCTCACTCACCAATAAAATTCAGGTAATAAAAGTTGATTAGTTCTTTTTCTCTCCACTGTCAGTTGTCATCATTCCCTGGACCCTCAGCAGTGATCTATTTCTTTAATCTTCCTCTTTTCTCCATGATAGTTTCAAAATTGACTTCCATTATGCTAAGACATTCCTTACCAGTTTGAACTCAATCTACATGTCAGCGATCCTCCTACTCTCTTTAAAGGACTTTCCCAGATTTTCACATTTATTCCCTGTCCTTATACACATACCTGTGAAAATTCTAAATTGATCAATAAGTTCCATGGTGATTCATAATGATCTTCTCCCTCTTCCATGTCACTTTGTTTTTTCTTTATGTCTTCAGCATTTCAGTCTTAATAACTTCCCATTCTTTCTGGGCTTACTTCTGTAAAATTTTAAGCCATGAGAATTCTATCAAATCCTTTTTTGACACTTGGAATCTTGAATGCATTATCAGTGTAGACCTGGTTTCTGTCCTTTCTCTATCACAAGTTCTAAGATGAAATGGTCATTAACCCACCACCTGTGAAAGCACCTGTCATTTCTACTTCAGTAAAAACTTTCTCCTTTTTTGTTAAGAATCAGGTCAAAAAGAGTAATTCCCTCAAACTGGTTCCTCCAACTTTTAAAGATCAAAGCCACAGGACTTCTAGTACCAAGATGGTGGAGGGAGGAAGGAACCCCCTGAAGCCCTTACAAATTCCCCTCCAAACAACTAGAAAACCATGACCTAGAAGCAGGGAAGCAGCTCACCAGATGGCAGGAAAGGTCTGCCTCACTGATTGGGAAGAGAGTGAGGTCTAAGAGCAGCAAGAGCGAGCCTCACAGCAGGGGGCCTGCAGCAGGGATCCAACGCCAGGGCAATCCACCAGGGAGACCTTACCCTCCTACAAATAAGCAGCCCAGCAGTCTGTGCAGCCTGGCACAGTCCCACCCCAGTGATCCCTCCCCTAGCACAAGCCATCAGCCAGGCCTTCACCCCACTGCTGACAGTAGTGAAGCCCCGCCCTTGGGGACTGCCCTGTTTCCATAGCAGCCCTGCAGCAGGGTCCCATCCTTGGGGCAGTCCAGCCACAAGATCCCTCCCGCAAAACCAGGCACTGGAAAGACTCTGTTACAATTGCAGCCCAGCAGAAAGGCCCCACCGCTGGAACAGACCAGCAGCTAAGCCCCACATCCAGGGGAGGCCAACAGGGAGGCCCCACCCACTAGTACAAGTCAGAAAGGTCGCCTACCCTCCACTGAAAGCAAACAGCTAAGCCCTGAAGCTCAGTGAAAGCCAGCAGTAACACCCTGAGCCCCAGCACAAAAAGCTTGGGACAATACAGGACAAGAGCCCAATTCTCACATTAAAAGACCAAGTCACAAAAACGGAAGAAAAAAATGAGGAACAAATAAATAAACAAATAAGAACTACAGAAAGTTACTATGGTGAGAGGGAGGATCAAGACATAAACTTAGAAGAGGAAAATACTGTCAAAATGGCTACCTGTAAAACCTCAAAGGAAAAAGTAACATGGTCGCAGGCCCAAAAAGGATTCCTGGAAACACTTAAAAAGGATTTTAAAAAGCAAATTAGAGAAGTGAAAGAAAAATGGTGAAAAGAAATGAGAGTAATGCAAGGGAATCATGAAAAAAAAAGCGTCAATAGCACGGGAAAAGATATACAAAAATTTAGCAAGAAAAATAGCTCCCTAAAAGTTATAACTGGCCAAATAGAAAAGGAAGTACAAAAGCTCATTGAATAAAATATTTTAGAATAGAGCAAGTGGAAGCTAATGACTGAATGAGACATAAAGATATGATTAAAACATAATAAAAAAAAGTTAAAAAAAACAAATAAAATAGAAGAAAACATGAAATTTCTCATTGGAATAACAACCAACCTAGAAAATAGATCCAGAAGAGATAATATAAGTATTATTGGACTACCTGGAAGTCATGATAAAAAAAAAGTCTGGACAACATCAAAGAAAACTTCCCTGATATATTAAAACCAGAGGGCAAAATAGAAATCAAAAGAATCTACCAATCACCACCTGAAAGAGATCCGAAAATGAAAACTCCCAAGAACATCATAACCAAATTCCAGTGCTCACCAATCAAGGAGAAATTATTGAAAGCAGACAAAAAGAAACAATTCAAATAACATGGAGCTACAGTCAGGATTACATAGGATTTGGCAGCTTCCACATTAAAGAACTGAAGGGCTTGGAATATGATTTACTGGAAGGCAAAGGAATTAGGATTGCAACCGAGAATCACCCACCCAGCAAAATTGAATGTAAACTTTCAGGGGAAAAAATGGCTATTTAATGAAATAGAGAACATTCAAGCATTACTAATGAAAAGACCAGAGCTGAAAAGAAAAATTTGACCTCCAAATATAAGACTCAAGGGAAACATAAAAATGTAAAAAAGAAACAAGAGAAAACATAAGAAATTCAATAAGGCTAAACAGGTTATATTTCTATATGCAAGATAATATTTGTAACTCCTTAGAACTTTATTAGTACAAGAGTAATTAGGAGTATATATTTACAGAGGGTGTGGATATAAGCTGATTGTGATGGGATGATACGGCTCCCCTCCAAAAAAAATAAAGGAGTGAATAAGAAAATTGTGCTGGAAGAAAAAGGAGGAGGAGGGAGATTGAATGGGATAAATAGTCCCAAATAAAAAAGGCATGAAAGAGTTATTATAATGGAGGGAAACATGGGGTGGAGGTGGTGGGCAAAGCTTAAACATTACTCTCATCAAAATTAGCTCAAAGAGGGAATAACATACACACTAAGTTGGATATGGAAATCTATCTTATAAGGAAGTAAAAGGAGGTGGGGATAATAAAAGGGAGTGGAGGGACTGACAAAAGGGTAGGTAGTTTCACAAGAAACACATCTGAAGCATAGAGATACACACAGGTTCAAGGTAAGTGGATGGATAAGAATTTATTATGTTTCAGCTGAAGCAAAGGAAGAAGGCTAACAATCATGATTTCAGACAAAGCAAAAACAAAAAAAAATAGATCTCATCAAAAGAGATAAGGAAGGAAACTATATTTGCTGAAAAGTACCATAGACAATAAGGTTATATCAGTACGAAATATATATATGCACCAAATGGTATTGCATCTAAATTTTTAAAGAAGTTAAGTGAGTTACAGGAGGAAATAAAATGATACTACTGGGGGACCTCAACTTTCCCTTCTCAGAACCAGATAAATCTAACCAAAAAATAAACAAGAAATAAGAGGGTAAATAAAATTTTGGAAAAGTCAAATATGATAGATCTCTGGGAAAAAAAATGAATGGAAATAGAAAGAACTATACCTTTTTATCTCAGCAGTACATGGCACCTACACAAAAATTGACCGTGTAGTATGACATAAAAACATAATTAGATTCAGAAAAGCAGACATAGTAAATGCATCATTTTCAGGTCATAATGCAATAAAAATTACATCCAAAAATGGACAATGGAAAGAGAGATTAAAATAATTTGAAATTATATAATCTAATCCTAAAAAAAAAAGTGGGTCAAAGAACAAATCATCAAAATAATTGATAATTCCAGGAAAGAAAATGACAACAATGACACAACATATGAAATTTATGGGATGCAGCAGTACTTGGGGGAAAATCTATGTCTCTCATTGCTTACATCAGTAAAATGGAGACAAAGCAGATCAATGAATTGGGCATGCAACTAAAAAAAAAACTGGAAAAAAAATTTTAAATCTCTAATTAAACACCAAATTGGAAATCCTTAAAATCAAAGGAGCAATTAATAAAATTTAAAGTAAGAAAACCATTGAACCAATAAATAAACTAGAAGGTGATTTTATGAAAACACCAATAAAATAAATAAACCATTGGTTAATTTGATTTAAAAAAGGAAAGAAGAAAATACATCAAAACTAAAAGGGGTGAATTTACCATTAGTGAAGAGGAAATTAAGGAGACATTTTGCCCAATTATATGCTAATAAGTCTGATAATCTAAATGAAATGGATGAATATCGACAAAACATAAATAACCCAAATTAACAGAGGAAGAAATAAAATACTTAAATAACCCAATGTTAGAAAAATAAATTGAAAAAGCCAACAATGAACTTCCTTAGGAAAAAAAAATCTCCAGGACCACCTAGATTGATAAGGGAATGCTATTAAAAAAGTAGATGAATGAATCCTACCAAATTTCTTTTACAACACAAATGTGGCGCTGATATCCAAACCCAGAAGTACCTAAACAAAGAAAGAAAATTATAGAGCAATTTCCTTAATGAATATGGATGCAAAAATTTTAAATCAAATACTAGCAAAGAGATTACAGCAATATATCACAAGGATCATACACGATGATCAGGTGTGATTTATACCAGGAATGTAGGGCTGGTTCAATATTAGGAAAAGTATTTGCATAGTTGACCATATCAGTAACAAATCCAACAGAAATCATCTTAATAGAGGCAGCAAAAGCTTTTGACAAAATACAACACCCGTTCCTACTAAAAACACTGGAGAGCATAGGAATCAAAGGAGTTTTCCTTAAAATGATAAGTAATATTTATCAAAAACCATCAGCATTATCAGTAATGGGGATAAGCTAGAAGCCTTCCCAGTGCAATCAAGGATGAAGCAAGGATGTCCATTATCACCTCTATTATTTAATATTTTGCTGGAAATGTTAGCTATAGCAATAAGAGTAAAAAGAAAAATTAGAGGAATTAGAATATGCAGTAAGGAAACAAAAATATCACTCTTTGCAGATGATAAGATATTATACTTAGAGAATCCTGGAGAATCAACTAAAATAACAATCTGAAATTAGTAACTTTTGCAAAGTTGCAGGACACAAAATAAACTCATATAAAGTATCAGCATTTCTATATATTACCCACAAAATCCAGCAACAATAGATAGAAAAAATACCATTTAAAGTAACTATAGACAATATGAAATACTATGGAAACTACCTGCTAAGAGAAACCCAGGCACTATATGAAGACAACTATAAAACACTTTGCACACAAATAAAGTTAGATCTAAATAATTAAATATATATATATATATATATATTAATTGCTCATGGTAGGCCAAACCAATATAATAAAAATGACAATTCTACCTAAATTAATCTATTTATTCAATGCCATACCAATCAAACTGTCAAAAACTATTTTATTGTGCTAGAAAAAATAATAAATGATAATACCAAAATTCATCTGGAAGAACAAAAGCTCAAGGATATCAAGGGAATCAATGAAAAAAAATGCAAAAGGTGGTCTAGCCATACCAAATCTTAAACTGTATTATAAAGCAGTAATTATCAAAACAATCTGGTACTGCCTAAGAAATAGAGTGGTGGATCAGTGGAACAGATTAACATCATAATAAATGACCATAGTAAACTAGTATATGATAAACCCAAAGATCCAATCTTTTGAAACACAAACTAATTATTTGACAAAAATTGCTGAGAAAACTGGAAAACAGTATGGCAGAAATTAGACCAATATCTCACATCATATACCAAAATAAAGTAAAAATGGGTACATGATTTACATATAAATGATGCTACCATAAGCAAATTAAGAGAGCATGGAATGGTTTATCTGTCAAATTTGTGGATAAGGGAAGAATTTAGGACTAAAGAAGATACAGAGAGCATTAAATATGTAAAATGGATAATTTTGATTATATAAAATTGAAAAGTTTTACACAAACACAACCAATGCAATCAAAATCATAAGGAAAGCAGAAAAGTGGGAAAAATTTGCAACAAGTATTGCTGATAAAGGCTTCATTTCTCAAATATATAGAGAACCAAGTCCAATTTATAAAAATATAATTTTTGTAATTCCCCAATTATTAAATGATCAAAGGATATGAACAGGTATATGAAAATGAAGAAATTAAAGCTACCTAAAGTAATATGAAAAAATGCTCTAAATCACTATTGATTAGAGAAATGCAAATTAAAACAACTCTGAGGTACTACCTCACACCAATCAAACATGACAAAAAAGCAAAATTTTGGATGTTGGAGGGTATTGGGAAAGCTTGGACATTAACGCATTGTTGGCAGAGTAGTAAATTGATCCAGCCATTCATTCTGGAGAGCAATTTGGAATTATGCCCAAAGGGCTATAAAACCAGGCATAACCTTTGCTCTAGCAGTACCACTACTAGTTTTATATCCCAAACACATCAAAAATAGAAGGAAAAGGACCTATTTGTAAAAAAAAAAAAAATATTTATAGCAACTCTTTTTGGGGTAGCTAAGAATTGGAAATTGAAATGTTGCCCATCAATTGGGGAATGGCTAAATAACCTATGGTATATGGTTGTAATGGAATATTATTGTGCTATAAAAAATGATAAGCAGAATGCTTCAGAAAAATCTGTAAAAAGTTACATGAGCTGATGTATAGTGAAGTGAACAGAGCCAGGAGAACATTGTATATAGTAACTTAAGGACATTGTTTGGTGAAGAACTATGAATGACTTAGCTGTTCTCAACAATACAATGATCCAATACAACCCCAAAGGACTAATGATGAAGCATACTATCTACCTCCAGAGAAAGGACTGATATTGGTAGAATACAGATTGTAACACACTATTTTTCACTATTTCATTTTTTCTTTTATTTGAATCTTTTTGTACAAAATGACTAATACGGAAATGATATACATAATTGCACAAGTATAGCCTATATCTGATTGCTTACTGTCTCAAGGAGGGGGGAGTGAAGGCAGGGCAGGAGGGACAGAAAGAATTTGAAACTCAAAACTTTAAATAAAAATGTTGAAAAATAAATAAATACAATATTAAAATAGCAAAAAAAAATAAGATCAAAACCATCATGAAAGTAAGCCTATCTAATCTTCAGTGCATCTGATTTTGCTGTTGTTGTGTTAAAGAATAGTCTTTGACTTTTACATTCTGATGAGACTTGAGAGCTGAGGAAGAAAGTGCCCCCCACCTTAAACTCTGACACTTTGTGAATGATTTTTCCCCCTAGAGGTCATTAGAAAAATTTTCTCCTTGAGAGTGTAGCTAAGTCAATAGATTTTCATTTGAAGTTAAATGTGCTCTCCAGCAATTCAGCTGTAGATGCTTTCCCCCTCACCCATCTCTACAGTGTTAAAAGGTATTGCTCTTGTAGAAATTCTAATCTATCCAGTACAAAATCACATACAAGTGTTGTATGGAGTATTATCTTCAAAGGGTATTTTGATTCCATTGAATGATGAAACCAGCTCTTAGAACATTTAACATTGCACTCAAGATATTTTGTGATAGAGATGGCAATTACAGATGAACTAAAATCAGTACAAGAAGCTAAGAGCTGTGAAACCCTTATATTATTTTCATGATTACATGGAAAGCTAAAGTGCTAGGACTCAGCACTGACTTTTAGGCAGTTTTGTAAAGCATCAGAAAAGCAAAGAAAATAATGTACCTTTATTGGCAGTTCAGGATGGTGACTTGAGTTGGAAAAAGAGACAAGAGGTTAGCACAAATTTAATGCTATTCCAATAATGAGTCAGTCAAAACTAGATGGAATGTTTCACTTGGTTTCATGATATGAATGGGTTCTTAAGTTAACCGGAAGTCATTTTCAACAAACTCTCTTAGTCACCTGACTTGTCATAAAGAGTTAAGACACTTCAGCACCAAAACTTACAGGAAAATGAAGAGATTGAATGGAGCGAATCAGGGTCTTCTGTCAACTAGAGACCATGAAACTGGATTTGCCTTTTTTAATTAAGAGGCATTTTTAATTGCGATTTATTCCACTCAGAAGCAAGGGAATGTAGAGTCAAATCTAAAAACTGAGTATAGATGTAGGGCACTTCTCATATAAACTCATATGCCTTATTTTCCCTTTAACCAAATCCAGAAGTTCAACCAGTATCAAGAAGCCTTTTCACAGACCCTACCTAGTAGGAAATATAGTTAAAGTCAAGCAAGTATTTATTTGGATATATTTTTAACTTTGTTGTTAAATCATTTCAGTCATGTTCAACTCTTTGTGACCCCATTTGGGGTTTTCTTGGCAAAGACATTAGAAAGGTTTGCCATTTCCTTCTTTAGCTTATTTAACAAATGAGTAAACTGAGGCAAACATAATTAAGTGACTTGTCCAGGGTCACACAGCTACAAAGTGTCTGAGGCCAGATTTGAGCTCAGAAAAATGAATCTTCCTGACTCCAGGTCCAGCATTCTATCCATTGCACTACTTAGCTGCACTTATTTATTTACAAATCAATTTTTAATAAGTGGGTATCCACACTGGCATGGAAGGAGGGAGCCATGCTAAATCCACCATTTTACCAGTATACTTTTATCAATATAACAAACAGTTTACCTCATACCCACTATCTTTTTGGGGGGGCAGCTACAGTTGTAATTTGCTTAGGGCACTAAAGGAAATTTGTTCTAACAAACTCAATATCATAGAATGAGTCATTAAGTTTCGTACCAGAATTCCACAGTGTGTTCTAATATTCTACAAAATACTTTTACACAATATATAGTGATTAGTCCAGTTTACTCTTGTTTCACCTCTGAGGTAGCCCATGCTTTGAAACTTGAACATGGAGCCCAAATAGATTATCATGGAATATTGTAGTTACATTTTTTTGCACATGAATTCTAGTGACTTTTTCAAAATGAAGGCATCTGACATCTGTTTCTCAAAGCACAGTTTGCTATTCTTAAGCTGTCTCAGGCACTAACAATTACTCCTGATTTCATTTGCCTGGGTTTGGAAAATACTTTTTGTTCATCTCAATGGCTATAAGTTCCTCCTTCTATAATACAGAAAATGAAGAAAGCTGAAAATTGTTTCTCTATTTTGTAGCTAATTTATTTTGGGTGGTAGAGAAGAGATGACAGGAGTTACTTTAATTTTTTAAAGAAGGAAAATTGTCATTTTCCTTCTATTCTGTATCTACAAACACAGGGGAGACATGGCCTTTCCGTGACAAGTATAGCATGAGCAGATGAACCTCAGGGAGCACATATGAAAAGAAATATCCTAAAGATAATTAAGTACATTTTTCAAACTGGAAAAAAAATGTCTTACTGGGTATATTTTTAGTTAAGCCTCCCTATTCTTCTTCCTAAAAAAAAATACCAAGAGAAAGACTATCATTGCAGCATTTCAATAGATATTACCTTGAGAATACCTGTCTTTGAAGTATTTTGTTGAGCTGCATATAATATTTGTGATAACAAAATGATTATTGCTGCATCCATTTCTCAAAGTGGACATGAACTGTAAGTGAAAGTCAACTAAACTGAGCTGTTTCCCTTGAACTAAACTTTTCTTTTCATCTATCCTTAAACTAGAGAGCAGAATTTAAATTAATAGGCTAGTATGATCTATATGGTTAAAAGAAAAGGTTGAGTACCAGGGCATGCTGGATTTCTTGGTTCAAATCCCAGCTGATCTCTTCTTTTTCTGTGTTGCAGAAGTTGGACTTCATATGGCCAAGTATAAAACAAGGCAAGAAACTAAGCAGAATATCATTTAAAAACTGCATACTAAAGTCAGCTTTCATGAGCATATGAATTAAAAAAAGATGCCCTTCTGACCAGACTTTGCCTGGATGGAGATGGCACAAAGTGCTTTAGGATAGCAGTGTTAGGGATCTATTGCAGACGATGTACTTTGTTCAACCCCTGGGTAATTTGCTGCTAATGCTCAATGTCAAGATGCTCTTGACAGAATGTTTTAAGTACAGCTGTAAATATGTGCTATATCTTTTTAATCTTGATTTTTATTGCCATTATACAGAGTAGAGTTGTGAGAAACCCACTAGGGATTTGTGTCAGGTTTAATCACTGTCCTTGAAGCATCTCAGAAGAAGTGGAGATATCTATGGCTGGGGCACTAAGATGTTAGCTTCATCAAAAGATCAGATTGTATAGAAGTAGATGATAGCCTTGCCTATAATTCAGAAAGGGAGTAGCAGAAGGTTAAACAGATAAAGACAATGGAGAGGTGTTTGGCATGAAGCACTCAGAGAGGCTGGGCTTATAGAAAGTGCAGCAGCTATTACAATTAGCTCTCGGTATTAATCAACCAGAATTATCTTCTGGCATAATGTGGAATAAAAAGAGGATGAAATTCTCATGTTTCTTACTCTCTCCTACAAATAAACAATATCATTATATATTTTATGTGTGAGTTTGAGTGTGTAAATGCTGAATAGAAGGCCAAACTTAATGTCAGAGAAACCTGGGTTCAAATCCATCCTCATACCATTTGTGTGAACAGCAGGAACTCACTTAACATCTCAGGGTCCCAAAGCTACTCTCTGTGACTCTACTGCTACATTATTAAGCTCTGTTGCTTGAGAGATTTTTTTCACCATCAGAGGTTTCCTATACAGATGAAATTATCAGTCCTGACTAAAATGCATACACAACATTGTGAAATTATTAATAAAATTTGAAGAAATATATATATATATAATATATGAATGTGTGTATGTGTATTGTGTGAGTGTACATATATATGTATATGTATATTCATATACATACACACACATACCCATTAAGAATATATTGTGATTTTAGTCTGTTAGAGCTTGTTCAGAAAGCTTAGGAGTTTTGCAAATAATACTCTTTTCTTGGTTTCATGTGACTCCTTGATTAAAATTATAGTGGTACTCAGATCATATACATTATTCAGTTTAAAACTTGAAGAATGTATACAGGTTAATTCCTCCCTGGAAATGTAATAGGTCATCTTCCTTTGACATATGGCTGACAGAGGACTTGTGCATAGGCCCCATATTTTAAATAAAATAAGATACCTAATCTTTTCAAAAATCTTGTGTGGATTTGGGGGATCACATTAGAATCTGAGGATCCAAGTGTGTGGGGTGGGGCAAGGAGGCTCTATGATATGTAAAATTTTCCTGACTTAATAATGTTAATACAAATCATTTTTTCTGAACATTTTAAGGACACTAGCATAGTTCATTTACACACTACCTTTGTGAAGCAGGTTAGATTCGTTATCTCCACTTTACAGATGACAAATTTGGAAGCAAAGAGGTTAAGTCTAAGGCCACTGATATAAACAGTAGCACAACCACTACCAGGAGAGGAATTTACAAGCTGCTTAGTACAAAGCCATAGGCCAGAAGTGCATGTATCACTATATCTCTTTCCTTCTTTATGAATATTTCATGGGACTTAAGGGGGAATTGAACCATTTTGGCTGAGAAAAGTTCTGCAAAATAAGTGACTGGCAAAAGACTGAGTTCATAACATAAAAAGGTTTTAAAAAAGCAAAATTATATTAAAATATAAAATTAAATATAAAGAATTAGAATCCACATGCATTGGCTCACCTAATTTAAGTGTTTCATGAGGCAACAGAAATGAAAATTTTTTTTAATGAATAGTGTAAAAACAAAAGTAATTGAATTTTAAAAAGATCTTTTCAAATATAGAGAAATGTTTTTTTTTTTAAATGCTAACACTACTCAAAGGAAACATTGTTTACCTAGAAATCATATTCTCCTGACTTCAGGTAAAGACTCCAGACTATTCATTAGCAAGATTCTTTCAAATTTCTAGAAATTTGTCATTAAGTTCAACAAAAAGAATCCACATTATTCATAATAGAAAATTTTAAAAGACTTTGAAATGTACTGATATAAGTATGTGTCCAATAATATGACAAAAATTTATTAATAAAAAGTCATTAAAAGTACTGGGGAAAGTAAAGGAAATATAAAAACAGCCTTTTCTAAATCACATCTTAGAGTGATCTTCCTTAATTTTTTTTTCTTCTCTTATCGCTAAGCCTAGCATCTTTTTGTTTTTTTGGTGAGGCAATCGGGGTTAAGTGACTTGCCCAGGGTCACACAACTAGTAAGTTTCATGTGTCTGAGACCAGATTTGAACTCAGGTCCTCCAGGTTCCAAGGCTGGAGCTTTACCCATTGCACCACCTAGCTGCCCTTTAGAGTGATCTTGATTGTTACCAGTTGCTCCAATAAGGAGCATAGGCACCTTATCTAGGAAAATAGAGTTGTGGAGTTTCCCCCATCCCCCCCCCCGACATGGAACTTGTTAAAACAATTTCTCTATTTTAGTTGCTAGAGTAAATGACTAAAATTCTTTCTCCCATAAATAGCTACTTTCTGAAGGTGCCCTTAACTTTTCAACTAAGAGAGCTATGTGACCAGAGTACTGAAAAATATTACTTTTCTGTGAAGTGTACTATGTTGGTTCATAACACAGGGTGAGTCCTTCCATTATTCAAGATCAAACTGTATTAGGCTCAACCTCTTTCCCTCTCAATTTGTCATATGTAAATATTCTATTATTCTAATATCCATTTTAACTCCAAATTCCTGGATACTGTGAGTCAGGTCCTGTGTGTCTTAGAGAATTCAAATCAATTCGATTCAAAAAGCATTTCTCTAGTGCTCACTATGTATATGGCATTGTGGTAGGTCACAGTGATATGGAGACAAATTGAGAACCAACCCTGGCCCTCAAGGAATTTATGTTCTCTTGCAAGGGGATGGTGGAGGATGGGGCATGTGCACAGAAAAGTAAATCCAAGAAAATATGAGGAGGGAGGAGAGAATATTAATTACTAAGGACATCAAAAAAAGGCTTCCCTTTAGAAGTTTAGCCTTTACCTGAGCTTTGAAGGAAATGAAGGATTCTAAGACATGGAGTGCATTCTAGGCCTATTGGACAGATCACTCAAAGGCATGAAAAGGAGGTAAAGTATGGAATGCTAAATTTGGAGAACAACAAATAGATCAGTTTGGATGTAATGGTGAGTGCATGAAAGATAGGGTTATACAGTTTTTGTTTTATAGGTGGGAGAGATATTTTGAGGAGAGGAGAAAGATGGGGAAAATTGAGGTTTAGAATGATCCTGTGGTTTCATTGGTATAAGGAACTCCAATAAAGAAACTGCCATTATCAAAGCAAAGCAGCACATTCTCTTTAAAGTGCCTGGGGGTACTGAAAGTTCAAAAATTTACCCAGAATCATTTAGACTATATTTGTCAGAAGTGGGACTTATCTCAGGCCTTTCTGACACTAAGGTCAGGTCTTTATCTGCCTCAGCATAGCTACCTCTCAGTTATGGGAAATAAACTTGGAAAGTTATACTAGAGACAGATTGGGAAGGGCTTTTAGTGCCAAGCTAAGAGATTGTCTTTTACCTTGGAAGCAATAGGGAGCCATTAAAGATTTGTGAGTGGAATAGTCAGTTTTCTGTTTTAGGAAGATTAATTTTGTATCTGTATGGGAAATGGTTTTGGTAGTACAGATACTGGAAGCAAGACCTTTTGTTGTCTTGGAATACGTTGAAGAATTTGATCCTTTATTCCTTGGCTCTAACACTGAGAAATGTGTACTGTGTAAAGAACGAGATATCTATCTTTATTCCAGCTGATAAAAACTCAAAGTGCTAATCTTCCCATCAATATTTGAGGCACACATGTTTCTTTTCTTTTCTTTCTTTTATTTTTCTTTTATTTTTCTTTTTTATATTTATTTATTTTTATTTATTTATTTATTTTAAGAGTTATTATTATTATTATTATTATGGTATTGTTGGTATTATTATTATGGCATGGCATTATTATGGTACTATTATTAATATTATTTTTATTTTATTTATATATTTATATTTATTATATTTTATTTATTTATTTTTTAAAATATATATACATATATGTGTATATATATATATATATTTGAAGGTAAAGTGGAAAATATATTCTTGAAAGATGAGCCAATGCAATATGTTCATTTTTTTGTCGTAATTAGACTAGACTTTTTTTTCTTTCCTCATTTTTCTTTCCAGAAGACAAGCTGGCTCAGAGACAATGTGGAAAAAAAATACCACTCATTCTAATCTTTATTCTACACTAGGGTACTGTGAGTGAGTCACTTAAACTCTCAACTCTGCTTTCTATGATGTGAGAGGGAGTCCCTGAAAGGTATTCCAAGTGGTCCAGAAGGTGAGGATGGAAATTTTGCTGTCAGATCCTGTGTAGTTACAGGTGCATCACATAGTGTTGAACTGATGACCATAACAAGCTATATAAATTCAACAAGCTACCTCCTACATGAAATCAAGCCTTATGAAGCTATTATGGAGTTTCTGATATAAGTTTTGATTGTTTAGCATTCATTTGAATCACTATATACCAGTGGTTCCAAATATTTTTTTTTTCTGTCATGGACTCCTTTTGTGACTATGGACCAATTCTCAGAATAATGTTTCTGTATGCACAATTTTTCCCCTTTTTGTTCAAATTAATAATCTTTCTGATATCTATCCATGGATCTCAAGTTAAGAGCCCTTGCTACATAGATTTTCATCTGATTATAAAGTAAACAGGAAAACAATTGTATTGAGATACAATTGTCAAAATCTTATAAAGCACACAGACTCTAGCCTAACACCTGTATGTTCTCTAAGGGACATTCTGAATGAAAATCCTATAATGTAAGGTCCCATAATCCTATGGTCCTATGACCCAATGAAAGATACTAAATTCGTTATTCTAGAGCAATTTCACCAATTTGAAAAATGAACATCTAATCATTTTTATGCCATTTAACATGAAGAGGAAAAAATAACTGTGAAGATTTGCATGATATTGCAGAAATTTCTTCCAACAAGAAAAAAAATGTCAAATCATATTTGATTTGAGAGACTTTAAAGTATGAAGATGACATGAGAAAGGACTTTTTTAAGAATTTATACTCTTGCTTCCATTTTAACACAAGTCAATTTACTTCAGAGGAGAAAGGACTTCATTTTACATGAGAAGTTAAATGATGGGTGTGTTTGAAGTTGCTAGGTCTTTAATTCAAAATAACAGCATGTTAGAGTTGGAAAGGACCATAGGGGTCATGATACCCCAACCTAGGATTAAACAATAACGTACTCTACAATATACTTAACCAGGGTTTAGTCATCCTTGGCTTGAAAAACTAAAGAGAAAGAGAACAACTACTTTCCAAGGCAGCCCATTTTACTTTTAGATAGCTCTAAGTAGTTAGAAAAATTTTACTGGGCCTAAAATTAAATCTACTTTTTTTTTTAACAATTTTCATCCATTGCTCCAGTTCTAGCCTGAGATGAAGAAAAAATGGAATCTCCTTTGGGCCCTTATTACATTGCACATCAGGAGAAGCAAGTTTGGGGTATAGGAGATAATGAGTTTGGTGGAGTTTGAGGTGCACCATAAAAAAGACAAAAGAGATCATTGGTTCAGACAAACCTGGGAAGACTAGTATGAACTGTTGCAGAGAGATGTGAACAAAACAAACATTTTATATAATAAACACATTGTAAAGACAAACAACTTTGAAAGACTCTGATGAATGAAAAGACCAACCAGCATTCTAGAGAATTGATGATTCACCATGCTACCCACCATCTAAGGTAATATATCCAATAGACATACATTTTTGGATATGGCCAGTGTAGATGGGAGTTTATTTTCTTGAGCATGCATATTTGTTATAAGGGTTTTGTTTTTATTTTATATTTTAAAGTGAAATGTTGAGACAAACAGAAGATAAATGCTTGTCAATTAAAAAATAAAATAAACTATCAGGAAGAGGCCTTGTTCAACTTTTCCCTCTAACATTTTCTTTGGTATTCTTTAATGTTTTCTACATTTATTATCTTCTTATCTAATAATGAAATAAATTGGTAATTGGCATAACCTTTAATCTTTAAAAAATGGAAGTATGGAGAAAGTATATAATACCTCTATGAGAAGTTTGGTAGTAAAAGAAAGGTGGAGGGAAAGATGATAGTTCAGGGGTGGAGAGGAGAGATTTGAATAAGATTTCTTTAAACTAGTGTTGTGGTTTCATGTTGTGTTGTGGCAGCATCATCTCAAAGAGTTCAGAGTTAGAACATCTTTAATCCAAGTACAGGCATTTATTGAGGGTTGATACTCCTCAGAAGTGGACTAGATTCCAAGAAAAACCAGCAACTTCAGAGAAAGCTAGATGAATTTTTATTAGGTAAAGATGCAATTACATAGCAGAAAATATGAACACTAAAAAGGTAGGAGGTGTTTGTCAAGGAATTAGGTAAGGAGGAGGAGTCCTTAATGTGGTTTGGTAGTCAAAATTCCTGGTCATGCTGCTTTCTGATTGGCTAGTTATTGTGGTCCTATCTGGTCAAGCTGGATAGTCAGGTACTGTGGTCCTGTCTTGGGCTAAGTGGATGATATGATTATGGTTGAGTACAAGAACACACCTATTCAAATATGTGAATTGGATTTGGGGGCAGTGGCTAGTTAGGGGTAGTGGCTATAGTGAGTCTGGGGGCCTGTGGTGTGGTTACAACCATATTGAATAGTTAAATCAGGACATGCTTGGTGTTCAGTGCAGCCCATAAAGAAGTTAGAATATTGGGGCTGGGGGCAGCTGTATTAGGGTTCCATCACTAGTACTGATACAAAGCACGTTTGTTGGCAGAGAAGTAGGAAAGAGAAGATAAGGAGAAATTAAAAATATACTATCTAGGCATGATAAATTGTGGAATGAAATCTAGGTGAGGATACAAGCAGAAACATTAGGCTTGGCCAGGAAGAGGAACACTTCTTTTATGATGAGACAAAAGGTGAGGACAAATAAAGAAGCAGATGAATTCTTTGATAGAAGCCACACATGTTGAATATATTCATTCTTTTTAGTTACAGACAAGATTAACTCGAGCAAATAAAACCATAGGGGAACAGTTAGGAGATTACAGAAAATTGTAAGGTTTGAAACAGATGTTTTGGGGAATTAGAGGTAAGTAATAGGAATGCTGACTAGTAATTCAAGCAATCACATCACAGTAAGTCTCCTGCTCAAAAATTTTCAATGGTTCTTTATTGTCTATGGGGAAAAAAAATGAAAACTCCGCAGCCTGGCATTTAAGGCCTTTCATAATCTGTCTTTGTGGATTTGTTTCATATTATTCCCCATTGTGACTTTTGTAGTACAGACAAACTAGACTAATAGCAATCTCCCTTTCCCACCTCCATACATTTGTCCAAACCAGCTCTCGGGCCAGTACTGTACTTCCTCCTCACCTCACCTCTCAAAATCCTTTTTCTTCAAGCTTCGTCTCAGAAGATACCTCCTAGAAGAAGCTTTTCTTGTTCTCCTTACCCCACTTATGTTTATGTACTTGCCTTTGTACATGTTCACCCCCACAATATAATCTTAAGGTTATTAACAGTTTCACTTTTTTCTTTGTCTCCCCTAAGACAATAATAGTCATTTGCACATACTTAGTGAATTACTTTGAGATGAAAATTAACTAACATCAAAAAACCTAACATAATGTTAAAATTATTCTAAGCATCATGACAAAAACCCAAAACTTCAATTTAAATATTGTGTGGGAGGCAAACAAAAATGTTGTTCAGTAATGACGCTGTAGTTGCATAAGTTGGCCTGCTAGGTGGTCCAGTGAATAGAGTACCAGGCATGGAGTCAGGAATATTCATCTTCCTGAGTTCAAATCCAGCCTCAGACACTTACTAGCTGTGTGATGCTGGGCAAGTCACTTAACCCTGTTTGCCTCAGTTACTCATCTGTAAAATGAGCTGGAGAAGGAAATGACAAACCACTCAAGTATCTCTGCCGAGAAAATCCCCAAAAGGCATCACAAAGAGTCAGACACAACTGAAACAACTGAACAACAAGGTAGATAAGTATGAGCTCTACAATATTAAAGTTATAATATGCCTCCCCCACTTCCAAGGAATCATGTTAATGCTGCTCAAAATTCTTGAGCTCCAAGGATGTGCCTGCCTTAGCCTCTCAGTAGCTGGCATTACAGGTGTGGGTCACCATGAGTCTTCAGCGGGGATCTTCTCTGCTACTTATTGTCTTAGAGAGTTGCCTAGAAGACTAAAAGGTTAAATGATTTGTCCAGTGTCATACAGTGAGTATATGTCAAAAGCACGAAGAATCCAATTTGCACTGGTTTCATGACCAGCTCACTAGTCATTATGGAATATTGTTTCTCTTATAGTTTTAAAAGTATTAATAATAAAAAGTAGCCATTTACAGCAGCCTGTCTTCTGGTTTAACAATTAAATAATATTATTTGATTTTATGACTATCTAGTATGCTAATAATAATGGGAATTGACTAGAAAGAGAGTAAATTAAGGAAATAATAAATAGTAGAAACAGAGGGAAATGGGCATAGTAAAACAACAGGGGTGAAATAGAGAGTGGATTAGAGTGAAGGCAGATGTCCAGGTAGTGATATTAATTAGCCCATAGAAATATTGGGCCTACCAAATTTTAAGTTAGCAAATTGTTCAAAATAAATTTACACTTTGAAAGGACCAAGTGTGTCAAAACATTGCTCCATGTTCTTATTCCTCTATGGAACAGGAAGGAAGGAAGGAAGGAAGGAGGGAAGGGAGGGAGGAAGGAAAGAAGGAAAGAAGAAAAGAAGAAAGGAAGGAAGAAAAAAGGTTTTAACTATTTACTTTGTATCAAGCACTATGCTAAGCACTGGAGAATACAATCAATCAATACACATTGGTTAAGTACCAACTACTGGGTGACACTGTGCTAAGTTCAGGGGTTTGTTGCTGTTCTTCATCCTTCATTCTCAAAGAGGACCAATGACATCAGGAGGGTGATGTCTTGACTTTCAAGTGAATTGGGTTTAAGCAAGGCAGGGCTTTGCAAAATCATCAGCCCCACTCTCTCCTCCAGAGTCATTGGAGTCCAGTGGCAAGACATAGGTCAGGACGACTGGAGATGTCCAAGTTATGGGGATACAAAAGAGGTAAAAGACAACTTCTGCCATCAAGAAGCTTACAACCTAAAGAGGAGCTTACAAGAGAAAAAGAAAAAAGAATCCCAGTTCTCTAGGCAGAGAGCAAGAGGCACTTCAGGTGATTTAGTGAGTGAATAGAGTATTAGACTTGGAATCAGAGAAACATGAGTCCCAATCCCATCTCTTCCACTTACTAGCTATGAGACCCTGGGCAAGTAACTTATTTTTTTTTTTAGGCAATTGGGGTTAAGTGACTTGCCCAGGGTCACACATCTAGTAAGTGTCAAGTGTTTGGTCTGAGGCCACATTTGAATTCAGGTCCTCCTAACTTCAGGACCGGTGCTGTATCCACTGTGCCACCTAGCTGTCCTATAACTTAATCTTTGGTGCTTCAGTTTCCTCATCTTTAATAAGGGAAAAGTACTAGAATGTACCTACCTCTCAGTTTTGTGAGGATAAAATGAGATAAAATTCATAAAGTGCTCTTTCAGTCTTAAAGTACAATATAAATATTAGTTATTATTATTATTAGTAACCCATATTCTAATTGGAGGAGAAAACACATTTAAAAAGTACATATGCAGAATGGAAAGTTCTAGATGCCACATCAGTACCTGTTACTAGGGATGAACAACGAGAAAAATTATGTAAAGAACTTGCACAATCCTCTCAAGCACATCAAATACTTAGTGAATTCAATGTGAAGGCCTGCATGGTGACAACATTAAAAAATAAGACCATAGTTTATTGTCTTAAAATTAAGGAAACTAAAGACTTTCAGATTATTAAGAAGATTCATGCATAAAGAAAGAATACTTTCTTTAGTATTTTCTTCTAGATACAAAGAAAAGTAATTCAGAAAAATAAAGGAGTGAAGGGTTTCAAGAGAGCCAAGATCCTCAATATCCTCTGGGAAAAAAACAGCAAGAAAAACACACACTAGAAAATCAAGAACTAACAGTACCTCACAAAGGGACATTCTTGTCAGAGGAAAGAATCACACTACAAAATTTCAGAAAAAAAATTTAAATGATGGATTAAATGGAGACAAAAGTGTCATAATAAAACATTTTTTTAAAATCACCAACAGAAGCAAATTGGAAAAAAAATCAACAGATGAAAATAAGCATGGCACACTAGATAACATGAGCTTTGACATCAGAAAAAACTGAGTTCAAGTCTTATGTCTAACACATATGGGTAGTGTGAACCTGGGCAAGTCATTTAAACTCTTTGTGTTATAGGCCAGTGGCATCAAACACAAATAAAATGAGGGTCATTAAACCATATATAGTGATTTCTGCAAGCATCTTATTGGCTTAGAAAACCACACATGTTTATATATTTCTTCCTTAATACACCAACACTTTAAAATCAAAAAGGAACTACATTTTAATCTGGTTCAAGCCACACATCAGAGTGTTATGGGTCATGTGCTAGATACCCGTGCTCTGAACAATTCTCTAAGACTTAAAAGTAGCAGAGAAGACCTTTATTAGTAGAAGTCTTCTTCACTCAGGAGTTCCCTATGACAAAGAGTTATAGTTCTCTATAATTCCTATTTTGCAAGAAGAAATAAATAAGAAAATGTATATGAATAAGAAATCTCGGGACAAGTTATCTATGAAACTCGGCAGGTTTTAAAATTCTAGAAAATGTAACAAAAAAGTTAATGTAAAACAGTTTTTTTTATCATTAGTAGTCAGAATGACAGCAAAAATAGAGAAAACACGAAAACAAGTGCAGAAATTTACAAAACCTCAAAAAGACTGGGTATCTATGTAAAAAATATGACAGATCTTGAGAATGGAGAGAACAAAGAAATTGCAAAAATTGTTGTTTTTTGAAAATGAGGCAAAAAAAAGAATCCAACTACTCTATTTCAAAAAATTGAAAAAATAAAAATTCCCCAAAATATTGGAGGGGAAAAGAACAATTACATGCCTGTAGGACTCACAGAATGCCTCCAAAAGTGAGCTAGCTGTCTGTGTGCTGTCAAACCATTACCTGGTTGCAGCTTACATCAAAACTAACAGCAAATTGGAAGTATAAGCTGGAAAATACGTTTGCAATTATAATATCTCCAATTTAATCTTCATAATCACATTAAATTCTTAAAAATGGAAAAAGGGTAAGTACAATGATATTAACTGGGCTTATCAACATTACTAAGAAAATCTTAACTGACATAAAATAATCAGTAAAAAGAGGAGACTGAAGAAATCCAGAAACCAACTTAGCACCTCTGCCTTCTGTCTGTCAGCATTTATCCTTCTATTGACCCCAAGCAGCAATACTAACACATCTTTGCTAAATATAATCTCATTTTCAAGTAGAAAAATATATGGCAGCCAACGATAATGTTGGAAATAATTATAAACAATATTGCTGCACAATTAAGTGAGAAACAGTGGAGGACAAAGTGAGCCTGCTGAATTATAAACATGAGATCCAGATAAGTTAGATCTTACTGAAAATATTTCATAATGAAGCTAGAATTAGGACAACAAATAGACATGAAATAGAACAGATGTGTCAATTTCTGTACCATATCTATTCTTAATGCCCATGTCACACTGAGGTCTTTAAAAACACAATATTATGTGTATTATATGAGGAAATGGAAACAATATTAAAAAATTAAGAATTAGTACTTGGATCTGACCAAATGCATACAAAGGAAATCTGTTTTCAGAGCAACACATTTTCACAGGCATTCAAGGATTGACATGTCCAAGAAAGGAATGCTCCAAAGGAATGAGCATAGTCACGTTTCAATAGGGGAAATGATATGAAAATAATTGCAAATACTATACATGCAGTGGAGAGGTGATAGAGGGATACCCTGAAAACTTGAAATTTGAGCTAAAAAGAAACTAGTGAAGCTAGGAAGCGGAAGTGAGGAAGGAGAGAATTTTAAGCTTGGATATTAGAGAGTGAATATTCACAGAGATTGGAAGTGGAATGTCCCATAGGAAGAATTATAAATAAGAAGACCAGTAAATAGAAAGAATATGAGAAAAAATAAACACCATTCACTGGATCACAGAGGGAAGAAAAAGAAAAAGAAAAGAATGCAGGGAGGGAAGGAAGGAATGAAGGAAGGAAGGAAGGGAAAAAAGTATCAGAAAATATATTAGATATGTACATGCCAGAAAGCATGTTAAATTTGAATGATATGAATAAAAGTAAAAAGAAAATGAGGCATCAAAGAGCTTACACATGAAGACAACATGCAAAAAGGAGCTGACAAGGTAGGGCAGTGGGAAGGAGGTTACTCAGAGTAGCACCATGGTTTTTAATATCTAAAAACCAGGAGAGGATGGAAGGTGAACTCGGTCTTCTCCTTAGGTTCAGGCCACTTGAGCTGTTCACCAGTAGGAGACGCTGGTAGGCCTTATAGAGGGATATTAAAAGCTGAGAAGGCTGCAGAGAAGAAAAAAAAGAGTAAACAAACAAATAAACAAAACAGAAAAATAGGAAGGGGCCAGAGTATGAAGCCTTTTAAATACCCAGCAGAAGAGTTTCTACATGATCTTGTGCCTAACATGGAGCCAGTGGAGATTTTTGAAGAGGGGGATGGCAGCTGAATAGAGGATGCGCTATAGTTGGGTGATACCAACCAGAATGCTATATTGCATTAGTCTAAAATAAGGTGGTGAGGTCCTGTATGAGAGAAGTGGTTAGGTGAGTAGAGAAAAAGGGATAAATTAAAGAGATATTGTAACAGTAGGAATGGCAAAATATGACAATAGATTTTATATGTGATACGAATAAAGGGCAGTAAATCAAGGATGACACTGGAGTTTGAATCTGGGTGACTGGTATGATGGTAGTTACTATAATAATACTAGGAAAGTTTTAAAAAAAGGAGATGGTTTAAGGAGAAAAATTATTAATTTTGTTTTGGACATGTTGAGTACTAGATTTCTATGAGACATCCAGTTTGCTGTGTCTCATAGGTGTTGGAGATGCAGGATTAAAGCTCAGATGAGACTTGGGCTATATATATATATGAATTTGAGAGTCATCTACATAGAGATGATAGCTGAACGTATGTGAAGTGATAATGTGACCAACTGAGGTAGCATGGAGTAAGTAGAGAAGAGCTCCCAGAACAGAGCCTTGGGGATACCCAGAGTTAATGAGCAGGATGAAGACACAGAAAAGGAGACTGAGCGTAAGTGTTGCAGGAGAGAGCAGTGAAAGGAAAAGAAAGGGAAAAAAAGAAAAGAAAAGAAGGGAAAAGAAAAGATAGAGAAGAGAATACCTAGGACAGGAATTCTCAAACTTTTTGGCATCAAGATCTCTTTACAACTCTTAAAAGTTATTGAGGATTCTCATAACATTCTTAAAAATTATTGAGTGCTCCCCAAATCCTAAAGGATTTTAATGTGGATTATATCTATCAATATTCACCACATTTGAAATTAAAATAGATAATTTTAAATCAATAAACAATTCATTTGAAAATAACAATGAACTCAGACATTAACAAATATATTTTATTAAAAAAAACTGAATTTTCTCCCAGAAAATAGTGAGAAGATTGGTTTTATTTAATATATTTTTACAAATCTCTTTAATGTCTGGCTTAATTGAAGACTAGATTCTCCTATCTGTTTCTCCATTCAATCTCTTCCTATACATTATTTTGGTTGAAATACATAAAGAAAATCTGGCCTCACACAGTAATGTATTATAGCTGGGAAAGGGACTAGTATTTTAATAGACTAATAATATTCTAGTATTACTATGAAAATAGTTTGCCCTCGCCAACCCTCCAAAGGCCCCCTGCCCTCAGTTAGGGATCCCTTCTACACCTTGAGAACCACTGAGCAAGAAGAAGGAGGCTCATAAAGTCAAAAGCTTCAGTGTGGCCAATAAGCATGAGATTTGACCAAAAATAAACAGACAAAAAACATTTGATTTGGCAATTAAGATATCATTGATAATCTTAAAGAGGTCAGTTACAGTTAAATGATGAGTTCAGAAATCATATTTCTGACAGTTTACAAGAGAGTGAGACTGCTGGAAAAAGTTAGCAATATGTTTGGACTGAGCAAAACCTAGAACCCTCATGATCACAAGAGCAGAACTCTAAAAATGTGTCAGTGCAAAAAAGGATAAAGAAAAGATATGACAACTAGCTGTAATTTCCTCTATTCAATCCTGGGTTACATAAACAACTGCTAAATCCTAAACTGACCAGCTATGGCAAGCAGAAGGTACAGTGTGACCCAGCCTGGTATTATCCTGATTTCTGCCTTAGAATGCTAAAAGGAAACAAGCTTTGAATAGTGCCCAGCACAGAGCAGGCCCAGCAGAAGAGAGGCCCTGACCAGTACACAGCATAGGGTAGCCCTGGGGCCCAGGCCACAGCAGGGTACAATTTTGGAGCAGCATCTAGGTATTCCATAAGAGAGCCAGCACCCAGGCATGCTATTACCGATACAACATACAGGTAACCCCACTCAAACCAACATCCAGGCAGCAAGGCCTGAACTAGAGTGGGAGACAAGGTTAAATAATTGTTGCAGGAAATAGGGACTATCTTTAGCTGCAGAGAACAAGCAGGGCCTGACCCACACCATACAGGAGTGTGAAAGTGCAGTTTCATTCAAACACAAGCCCCCAACTCAGAAATTGAGGCTAGAGACAAGAGTAAATAGAAAGAAACACCAAACATAATGAAAAAGAAATACTTTGGCAGAGTGATATAGATAAAATTGAATAAAAGAATAATTCTAAACAAGAACAAATAGAACCCTGAGGTGGGGATGAGGTGGTAGTATCATGCCCTGGCCAGAAGTATTACAAAAATACCTGGAAGAAATGAAACAAGAAATGCAAGATAGTGTGTGGGACAGAGATCACTACTCAAATTCAAAACAAAGACAGATACCTTGAAAGCAGAAAGGAATTTATTGCTTTCTCATGAGAAAGGGCACCACCCCTGGTCGCCCTAATGGCACCAGCCAGGGAGGAGGAGTACTGGTACAAGTTGGTTACAGAAAGCAAGGTTTATTTATACCTTAACATGAAATCCTCCTCCCAAACCCCCTTCCCCTTATCCCATTGGCTTCAGGGGGCACAATCTATTCATGGAAATCTTCCCCAGCAACAGAATACACAAGTTTGCCCAGAGATAAGTGAGGTCTTGCAGTTCAGGTTGGGGGGTAGGGCTATTCTATTTTTTCTGCTAAGTGCTTAAAAACAGGGTCTGAGGGGGTTTTGACAAGGTCAGAAGGGAGTGTTTCAACAATACAATTAAAAGGCCATCTACAACAGGTGCCTCCAATTTCCCTCCTTCCACTCTTCTTACTATCTGGCTTCTGACCTTATCTCTCTCCAAATGACCAATGATCTAATTGCTGCCTTTTGTGAGAACTATTAACAAAAACTATTAACTCTTTGAGGAGGCTTCACTTCTGAGAAATCATCTCTCACAATAGTATACCAGGGAGGAAAGAATAGCAGGGAAAATTAATACTCTAAAATAGACAGTGGTAAATCTTACCCAAGAATTGAATGTCTTAAAAATTAGAATAGGCAAAACAGAAAATAAGGTATTAATGAAATAACAATAAGACAAAATCAAAAGACTGAAAAAAGGAGAAAATTTAAGAAACAAAATAGCAAAAATTACCAACCTAGGAAACAGGTCAAGGAGAGATAACTTCAGACTCATTGGGCAAAAATAAAAGCAAATACATCAAGAATATGAAAGTAAAGAGTTGAAGTACCAAGGAGCCCCTGTCAAGTTTTACACAAGTCTTGATAGCTGCCATTATAAAGAAGAGGGGAGCTTGAAATTCAGTGTTATGAAAGGCAAAAGATAAAGGTTTATATTTTAAGGGTACCTATCAGCAAAACCGAGCATAGTCCTATAGGGTAAAATTGACTTTTAATAAAATAGAGAATTTTGAAGCATTCTTTCCTGATGAAAAAGAGAATTGGGTAAACAATTTGGAATGGAAATACAGAAATCAAGACAAACATGGAAAGATATATTTATGTGATTAATTGAAAGGGCTTTTGTGGGGATGAAATGTTACACAGTAATGGGAAAGTAGAAACAAATGTCTCTCATAACCTTAATATCTTTCTAGGGTCATAGAGAAAGTTAAATTAGACAGGAAAGGGCCTGGAGCGTTTCTTTTTTCCTTGTTTTGATGGTCTAAGGGAAAGATAGATGTGTAAGATATAGGGGAATATACTATTGAGAAAAGGGGGTAAAAAAGAAGAGAACTCACTATTTCACATACTGAGACTTCTTGAGATGAAAAACATGCATACTTGGAGGAAAGAACCAAGGGAAGAAATGAACCTCACTTTCATCTGAACCAGACAAAGGGAGGTTGAACATACTCAGACATAGGCATGTACATATGCACAAAAGCAAATAGGTGGGAACAGGAGAGGAATTGCAGGAGTTACAGGGACAGCTGGATATGTAAGGAAATCACCATAAGTAAAAATTTGAACAACAGAATAGCCAGAAGAGGGCCAGGAACAAAGAATAGGAAATTATGCTCAGAGGTAAGGGGAAGAAAAGAATAATGACAGAGCAGAGGAAGACTAGGTATTTCATTTATTGTTTGCCCTTCATTCTCTAAGAGTACCATGACATCAGGGACGTGGTGCCACAACATGCAAGTGGATTTAAGTGAGAGAGGGTGGTGCAAAATCACCAGCCTAACTTTCTCTTCTGGAGCCATCTGGGTCCAGTGGCAAGATATAGATCAGGACAACTAGAGACGACCCAGGGTATAGTAGGGGAGGTCTTTAATAGGTCTCAGTTTGACTGAGGCAATGCCCATTCAGTGATTAAGGCTAAATAAGAAACTAAATAACAACAAGATTTGTAAAGAAGGGAACAAAGGCAAAGAGCAAAATAGTATGACAGGACAGGAATATACACAAGGAAATACACAATTAGCAACCATACCTAGGAATATGAAGGCACAGAAATCACCCACAAAAATATAATTAGAAAGTATAATCTAACCACACTTTAAACATTGTGCCAAGATGGTGGCCAAGAAAGGCAGGGCTGTTCCCCAAACCCCTTAAAATACCTTTAAATAATGACTCTAAACAAATTCTAGAGCAGGAGAACACACAAAAAAAGACAGAGTGAAACAATTTTCCAGCCCAAAACAGAGAAGGTCGAAAGGAAAGGTCTGTTACACTGAGAGGAGTGCAGTCCACTGCAGGTGGCATCAGCACAGACCAGGCCCCAGCAAACCAGGAGTAGGACTCAGGGCAACTGAATCAGTGGCAGCAGTGGCAGCCCACAGATGCCAAAGACAAGTTAGAAGACCAGCAGGAAAGGTCTGTCACACGTGGGTGAGAATGGAGCCAGGTGAAGCATAGGCCACGCCCATACAACACTCACCCCAGCAAACCAGGGGCAGACATTGGGAGCCATTGAATGAGCAGAGGCAGCGGCTGCTTCCAGAGCTCTCAGTCCACATATGGTAAGTGGGTTAAATAACTGGCCAGAAGGAGATTACAGGGGTCTCTGTGCTAGCACCGAGGGATAGCTCTTGCTCCTTTGCCCATATTCAGATCTGGGTCCCAGTCCTGGGTGGCAGTCCCAGGGTGAGAAGTAGCATAAGCACACCAGAGCTTGCAGCCACAGTGGGGGCAGGATCCTCCTCAAAGTTGCAGGGCAGAAAAGAGTACTTCTAGTTACTCTTAGACCAGAGCACAAGCCAGGAGAATAGTAAACACCTCTCTATAGATCATACCACCTTGTAAGAACTGAAAACTTCAAGTCGCTAGAAGTATCTCTGAAAACAGCTGCACAAAACCCCTGAAGCTTGGGATAGTGTACTCTCTACCCTAGAAGCAGAGCCCTACTTTAATAAAGAGTTAAAAGTCAAGAAACAGGCTGGAAATATGAGCAAATGACAGAAAAAAAAATCTGACTATAGAAAGTTGTATAATTACATTTCCAAAAGAGGAGAGATATAATACATGGGATTCCACAATTAACATGCAATGTGGATTTATTTTTTAGTTCTGTGATTTTAAAGTTTTACATAGCATACAATGCATTCTTACCTATTCAAATGTTAAGAGATACTTGAAAAGTTTATGTACTTTTGGGGTATAACAATAACTGACATTTTATAGCACTGTATAGCTTTTAAAGTGCTTCCATGTACTTTTAAAAATTTTATCCTAATGATCACTCAATGAGGGGTGCAGAGCAGATGTTATTCCTATTTTACAGATAATGAACTGAGGCATGGATAAGTTAAATGACTTTTAACCACCAAGCGCTATGACTAGCCACAGCCCTAAGCCTATTCAATAAGAAGACATCAAGATCTGGTTATTTCCACACTCATTCTAGTAGTTATTGGTTTTTGCCTTGTCCAGCAGAAGTGATAAGCTAGTCCCAAGCTTCCTCAGTGTCTCAGCTCTGCCTCTTCTTCATCAAAACCCCAAATAATTATCAGAAGATTTGTGAATTATTGTGGATTTACCTAATTAGAAATCCTCTCACAGTGCCCACCTATTGCAAACTCTTCATTTTCTCTGAACTCAATAATTTTCAGGGAGCCCTAGTCAGGTAACCTTGGCATGATGGCGTCAACTTACCACAGAAACAGACACCTGTGTATCGTTGTAAATAATGTTTTTACTCAGCTTCAAATTGCTACACAAATATTCAAGCACAAAATTACAATAAAACAATGAAAAATAAAAAATCTAACAACATCTATATACTGGTCCCTCCTAGTCTTTGGGACTCCTCAGGTGACACGGAAGCTCCTGTATTCAACCCAGGAGTTCTAGGAAACGCAAAGATCAGACTTCCTTCAAGCCAGCAAAAAAGTACAGAAAATACAACACAGGTCAGATTTCAATATTCATCTTAGAAGGACTGGTCTGAAGGCAAGGATTTAGGGACACTGAAGGATTACTAGACCTGGGAACTCTTGACTTCTTTGCTGAAACAAGGACATAGAGAAAAGAGGTGTTGGCCAGTAACTTTCTTGGTAAAGATTATATAATTACCAATGAGAACTCACTACTTTTCATTTCAGTTAGCTTATTTTTGTTGAATAGCACTAGTGATGTTCCAATACACAGTAACTGAAGTAAAAAACTGTTGCTATTACACTTCCTCTGGATACTTCTGCCCCTAAACTCACCACCCCTCAGCTTAGATTGGACATTTTTCAGCAGCTACTACTTTGGTTTCTTGATCTTCCTACAGATTTTATTTATTAAAAGAAGTTTTATTGATTCCTTTTGTCTTTACACCACAGGTAATTCTGCAGGAAAAAAATGCTTTTATGTGCCTCAGGATTGAAACTTTCCTTCTAACAAAGCATAATATTTTAGCAAAAACACCAGATAATAATTGCCACTTCCAATAATTTATGCAGCATTCTGCCCTCATAGAAGCACCTGTGCATGTGTACACACACACACACACACACACACACACACACACACACACACACACA